>NW_023494809.1:6521898-6604398 GCF_904425465.1 Colossoma macropomum
CAGCGCTCAGCTCAGGAACACAGCCGTTAGCATAGCATCAGCATCAACGCAGAGTTATTATCGATTATAATCATGTTTAATAAAACGTGATCATCTGTGGAGAAAATCACTCTCAGGCTGCTTTTGAAGGTGATAATCTAAAAAACGCTCACTGTACGTTTCTACTGTCTGTTTACTGACCGTTTCTCTGAGTTTGTATTCAGTGAATTTTACAGAACGAATCAGAATTAAAACAGAAGAACTGAATCCAGATTTGAGGATTCAGTGATTTATTATTTCCTACAGAATCAGAATCACAAACTGAATCACTGAGGTCAGACATTTACAACCCTGAGAGAGAGAGAGAGAGAGAGAGAGAGTGTGAGAGAGTGGGAGAGAGAGAGTGTGTGTGTGAGAGAGAGAGGGAGAGAGAGAGAGAGTGAGAGAGAGAGAGAGAGAGAGGGAGAGAGAGAGGGAGAGAGAGTGTGAGAGAGAGAGAGTGTGTGTGAGAGAGAGAGAGAGAGAGAGAGAGAGAGAGAGAGAGAGGGAGAGAGTGGGAGAGAGAGTGTGTGTGAGAGAGAGAGAGAGAGAGAGAGGGAGAGAGAGAGTGAG
The DNA here is from genome assembly GCF_904425465.1 of Colossoma macropomum. Lineage (NCBI taxonomy): Eukaryota > Metazoa > Chordata > Actinopteri > Characiformes > Serrasalmidae > Colossoma > Colossoma macropomum. The sequence continues at coordinate 6,522,490 of NW_023494809.1, forward strand.
TGTGAGAGAGAGGGAGAGAGTGAGTGTGAGAGAGAGAGAGGGAGAGAGAGAGAGAGAGAGAGAGAGAGAGAGAGAGAGAGTGTGTGTGTGTGTGTGTGAGAGAGAGAGAGAATGAGAGAGATTGAGAGAGAGAGAGAGAGAGAGAGAGACCTGTATAACTAACAGATCACATTAACTCTCAGTAAAAAGCTCCTCTGCTCTTTATCTGTCTGTATATGCTCCTCTGGACCTGACGGCCCCCCGCAGACTGAGAGACCCTCACACAAACATTTAAAGTGAGTCACTCCGTCTCGTGTTTACGGTGTGAAGGGTGATCTCCTCGGTGCCACAGCGCCTGTGTGGACCACCCAGTCGGGCTCGTTCCGGGGGGCACAGCGGTGCCTGTAGATCTGAAAGTGCTCATATTGGAGGAGATTCGTTTCCTGGAGAGCTGGACGATCTCTCACGGTCACCACCATCATCACCGCGACACAGAACCGCACGGTACCCACAGAACACTGGATTATGGTTACGTTACTCACGTCACACGATGAAAACATCCACAAACCAGTTTGTGGTTCACACTGTCGCTGCAAACCGTCTTCATTTCTGAAGGTTTATTCTATATAGAACCTTTCTGAAAAGGGCTCTATGTAGCACCAAAACGGGTTCTACTTTTTATATGATATGATGTCAAGATTGTAACGCTTAACTTTACCATCATGCTTAACCTGTAACTAAGGTTACTGTGAGAGTTCTGGACAGTTTCTATTGGTCCATTTATCATGAAACTCTGAGAGCCACTAACAGTTGACAAAAGTGTCCGGTGATGTAATGTGAACTGTAATGTAAAGGCGCTTCCAGGCAGTGACGTCACCGTTTAAGTGTGATGTTCTTCTTTTAAGGTTGAGTTTATATCAGTGATGCTATTAGCAAACAGAGAGTTACTTTACTTACAGCAGACTTACTTAAAAAAAAGGCTATAAAACTAATAAAAAAATATTTGGGTCACTCTACAGAAACGTCCATTTTAGTGTCCCTAGCGTTTACAGATATATTACACTTAAAAACATGTTTGGGTTACAATTTAAATTATATTTTAAAATAAAACAATAAGTTATTTTAACAATTACACTTTCTTGAGCCTCAATTTAGCAATATTAGTTTTTAAATCAATCATACAGAATTCCAATCACCACAGAAGAGCTCGTCCCCACAGTCATGTGTGAAGGCTGAGGCCACATTTTGAGGTAAAAACATGTTTTTCTACAATTTTAACTGCAATAATCTATACATGACTATGGAATATATGATTTAAATAACATAAAGGAAACAAACACCAAATAAATATTATAAAATATATAATGAAAGTTGTTGTCCCCAGGAGTCGTGTCACTGGTGTTACTGCGTAACAAAAAATCTCTTATTTTGAAATAAAAGTCACACTGATGACATCACTCGACTTCCTTTTCCCTGTTTTCTGAGGATCTATGAAGAAAAGCACATGGTGAGTCCACTGTGTCTTTCAGTTATCAGAGATTTTCTCATTTAGCTCATGATTTCATATGAAGCTTTTAGCTGAAGTCACTGGTGTGACCGACTTTATTCTGAGGTCATTGTGAAAAAATAGAATACAAATGGATTAAATTCCATATTTTAGTGGATATTCCATGATTGACAACATGTGGTTTGATGCTCTGTAGCAGCCATTTTGTAAAATGCATTGTTCATTAAAAATGTCTCTGGTGTTCCTTTATTATGTGTAACACCAATGAGGATCAGTAACACCAGTGACTCCTATGGATGTGCTAATATGGCTAACAGCAAACAGAACGCACTCAATCAATCAATCCATTAATCAATCACTCAACCAATCACTCACTGAATTACTCAATCAACCAACCACTCAATCATGCATTCACTCAACCATTCAATCACCCAATTTATCTATCAATTATTTACTTAATCACTCAATTATTTACTCAATTGATCCATTCATCAATCACTCAATCATTGTCACTTAATTAATCAATTAATTACTCACTCCATTAATCAATCAATTGATCATGCAATCAATAACTCAATCACTCCATTAATCAATCAATGACTTAGACATTCCATTTATCAATCACTCAACCACTTCATTAATCACTCACTCCATGTTCAAAACCAGTACCGAATGGTCCTTTACTGTTCTATACAGAACCACTGCCTTTACTGAAGAACCAATGTCCCGACTGTAAGAACATCAGTAAAAATACAGGTTTCACTTTTTCTAAACTGAGAGAGAAAAACATTTCTGTTCGGTTCCTAAAGTTAAAGTGTGGTTTAGATTTACAACATTGTTATTACTATATTATTATTGTGTTACAGAGAGAGAGAGAGAGAGAGAGAGAGAAGAAAGAGAGACAAGGAGAGAAAAGGAGAGAGAGGAGAGAGAGAGAGAAAGAGAGAAGAAAGACAGAAAAGGGGAGAGAGAGAGAGAGAGAGAAGAAAGAGAGAAAAGGAGAGAGGGAGAGAAAGAGAGAGAGAGAAAAAAGAGAAGAAAGAGAAAAGGAGAGAGAGAGAAGAGAGAGAGAAAAGGAGAGAGAGAGAGAGAGAGAGAGAGAGAGAGAGAGAGAGAGAGTGTTTCTCTCTATCCTGTGCAGAATCGTGTAAACAGTCATAAACGTTAAAGTATTTAGTTTAATTTTTCGGTTCTGGCGCGACGCTGAAGTAGAACTTTAACATTTAACTTCAACCCACACACTTTCACTCAGCTACAACAAACCGGCCCACAGACCCCTAAACCGGGGGGTCCGGGGTGTAAATCTGTGACCTCACAACAACTACAACTCACTCAACTCAGTCTATGGGACGAATTTCACAACAAAACAAAGAACCACACAAACAAAACATCAAGCTTTTCTGGATATTTAAGTTTACAAATAACCCCAGAAATGTGTTTTTAACTCTGTTTGTTTGTTTATAATAACAGTCAGATCAAATGGTCCTGAGAAACAGACATTTCAACTATATATCATATAATGTATAGTATAAAATGACTAATCTGTGAGTTCTGATGTTTCACAGCTTTCAGCTCATCTGAAGAAACGTTAGATGTGTCTAGATTGGTGAAGAGAGCTGAATGAAGTTCTAATATCATGTAAACATGTAAAAATTAAACGCAGCCTCTACAGACGCTGATTCACTCAGAATAACACAAGTACTGAGCTGAGACACTGAGCAGCGCTGCTAACGCTGAGCACTGGAGCTAAAGCAGGCGGTGATGTTCACAGTAGGACAGTTCGGTCTCTGTACGGCCTGATTTACAGAAAATCACTGTATTAATGTTTATACTTCACTATCATATTCAGTCAAATAGAGTAAAGTCTCCAAGACAGACTTTGGTAGCAAATGTCAACTATTTCGCCTCCGTTTTGTTAGCCTACGCGTCCCCACGAGTATTGGGGAAGCGGTTGTAATTGTGTTTGTCTGTTTATAAACAGGCTAAAATCTCACAGTGTATTCCTGGTGGGAATCTGCCAAGGCGGAATGTTTAAAGTGACCAACGGCTTTGTGTCCAACAGTGATGGAGTCAGTAATTCTTCTCAGTGTGTGCAGATCCTCCTCCACTGCCAGCTTGAGCCGTCTGCTCATTAGTGCTGCAGCTACACTCTGCTTACGTCTCACAGTACCAGCTGGTATCAGATGTTGGTATTGGTGAATTTTTATGAGTACAAAGAAATGAGCATGGTATCGGACGGTATTACCAATACCCGATAACGATACCAGTATATTGGTGCATCCCTAGTATGCATGTATATACATGTGTATGTGTACATATATATATATATACCTGTAAGTGTATGCATGGTTCACCTGCAGCATCATTAAGGCCCTAACTGTCCCGCACTCACGTCCCCTATTACGACTCACAGTATTGACCATACTTTACTGAATTATCCACCATGTATGTCCAGCATACAAACAATAACCCACTCGCTGAACGTCACACATCAGCTACAGCATCACATAAAGAGTAGCCGATATAACAGCAGCATATCATCACAAATCTACAAGACATCTCGATACACCATATCCACCACCTCACTGAGTCAAAAACCATGCAGCAGCGCTCCATTTGAAAACGACTATGAATAACAAACTTCGAACACAATTTTTATTCAGCGTTTCACACACAGTGTTGCACTAAAGTTACCAGGCTAATTATACCGTATTCTTATGGATACATGCAGTTGGTCATGGGTTCTTAAAGTACTGACCAGATCCACGACAGGCTCAGAAAAGAATACGCAATAATAGAATTTATCACAGTAACAAGAAATATCGTCGTACTGCCCACACCAAGCCACTGAGCCAGCATGAGCCCACATTACACCTTACTGGGCAGAAACTAGCAGTATGTGGTGCTAATCTGGGTCCACATCCACTTATCTGCAGGATCCTGTCCATGAAGACGTACAGCAAGGTTGCGATTATAAGTCGACAAAATCATGAATCCTTGCACTGTAATGCTCTGGAGAATAATACGACTCCTACTGTTACATTTAAAAATCTCTATAATGTTCATATGATCCACACAGTCACTCTGACAGACTGTAATACACTACAGGAAGTGTAGGGGGCGATATGGCTTCTACTGTTTCATTTAAAAAGCTCTATAATGTTCATATGATCCACACAGTCATTCTGACACACTGTAATACACTACAGGAAGATACATGCGAATTCTCTAAGACCAGGACCGTTATTATATCCAAAGTCAGAAAACGCAGATTAGTGTCCACCCTGAGCTGCACTGGTGATGGACGGCTGAACGATATGGAAAAATATCACACTGTGATAGTCGTGTGCCAGGCAATACATTAAAAACACATTCATACACTTCATGAGACATAATTAAAGCCTGCATTAGATCAAAATGATTTAATCTGACCAAAATAATTGGTTTGTTTAATTATATGAAAGTTTTGTTTCATCAAAACATCCATAGATCTTGAACATGTGGTTGCTTGTATCATGGTTCGAGGTCTAGGGGTGGGTAATATGGCAAAAATATATCACGATACTGCAAGACATTTTCACAATACACAATATACATCACGATATTTAGTTTTTCTGAGATTTAATAAGTTGAAACAGATAAAATGGAACCTGTAGTGCCACATGAAACTATACTATAATAATAATAATAATAATAATAATAATAATGATAATAATATTATTAATCATCATAATAAACCTACAAATGACTTTTATTCAATTTTTTACAAACAGTAGTGCGGCTAAATCCAATTAAACAAGCCTAATTATCAGTACTTTGTAATGAAACATGTTCTTTAAGTCCTGCCGACATCCGTTGTGACATAATTTATCACAACAAAGATAAAACATCATCATACAGCCCACCTCCGAGCTAGAATAATGATACATTGCGCTGGGGGATATCATACAATACTGTGTTTGCTAATTAGCTTTCCAGTTATCTTCAGGCTACTGACAACTTATAACACAAGGCAAGATTTAAAAAATAAATAAACAAACCAATTTTAACAATTAAGACAATTAAGACTACACTGACCAAACTAATGCTAATTGTTTTAGCATAGCTGACAATAAATGGAGGTTTTCAGGCATCAAACAGCACAATAACATTTGCATAATTAGCTTTCAGGACTGAACACCATCCTGACTTCAGCTCACATAGTACACGCATCTTCAGCATGTGAACTACATATTACATGATTATTACAAGGCCCAGTCCCATTTCACCCCTCCCCCCTACCACTCAGCCCTTAGCCCTCTGTTTTGGGTGTTCTTGTCTAGGGGTAGGGTGTCCTGATTCTTGTCGAGATAGAGGGGGAGGGTGAAGTGTTAGAGCTACATGACCCTCCAAACGGAGGTTTTTTAAAAACTCCAAACAGAGAGATATGAGAAAAAAGAAAAACCAGCAAAATGGAGAACAAGAGACCAAAGAAACACACAAATGTGAGAATTTTCTCTGTTAAAAATTACGATAACCAACATATTATCTTAGTATAATATAGTTTCAGTGTATTTTGGTCGTTTTATTCATAACAAGCATAAAAAAATCGCCAATAGCATGCTAATGTCTTAGTAGCTAGCTAGCTAACTTTCCCGTTCCACCTTAAATAGTTCAGCAGTTCTGACACCTGAAGAGTCAGAATGTAATTGCTGCTCCATTTAAGGTGGAACGGGAAAATCTGAACAAGAACCTGGTGAATATCTGACTTCAGCTTCGTATCACTGAAGAATTAGGGGTGGGTGATAATAAATAATTGCCCCCCTCTTTGAAGATCATATGATGCCCTAAATGTAACTAAAGCCCAGCAGTGAGGAGCTGAACTTTACCCTCCTCTGCTGTCACTGCAGACTGGCAGGGTCGCCTACAGAGCAGCGCTGGTAGCTGTTAATGAAGTGATGCTCTTTTTATTTGAGGGTCCCATTTCAGAGGGAAGAGTTCAACCACTACCCTGTAACTCAGTTCCAAAGGGTTAGGGTGACACTCGAAAACAAGGGGTAGGGGTAAAAAGAAGAAACGGGACTGGGCCTAAAATCAGGCATAACTTGTCTAGTGCACCTGTAGCGAAGGTGAGCACCACGGCAGTATTTGGAGACGTTTTCATGAAACATAATACGTACCATAATGCAGCAAAACTGTAGTGCTGCGTTTTAAAAAGGCAGTGTTTGCAAAAATAAGCTAGAACTGGATCAAACAATTGGCTAAAATAAATGAATAAAATAAACATAATCAGCTACTTGTAACTACACCGTTTACGCAGTTGTTGCTGTTTACAGGCTCTTTATTGTCGTTGAGTGTTCCAGGCATGCTGACCACATCCATCATATACTCAGAAAAGAGCCCTGTGATGGAATTTATCACCGTAACAATAACATATCACCGTATCGTTCACTCCTAATGCAGTTACAGAGCTGCAGGCCTCACGGATGCAGGCTAAGATGGAGCTGAACAGCGTCTGTGGACGGGAATCTGCGGGATTACAGCCGTTACCTGTGCGCTCTCCTCGCTGTGGAGAATGGACGAGCTCCTCACTCTCCTGTTGATGTAAGCAGCGCTACCGACCAATCTGGGCGTCCGCTGGGTCATATAGAACAGCTGAGCTGTTAGCGTTGCTAGGTCATGCAGACAGAGTCGGGCAGTTCAGCTCGGGGACTGAACTAAACTCCGCTTCTCCTACCAGCCGGACCGGCATCCTCAGCCTATATCAGCGTGTACAGGATATCAGAATCTATCAGTGCAGGAGGATGTGGTAGATTAAAGGCGACACGTCCTTAAAATAACAATGCTAATGTCACTAATAATGTCTTTAAGAGAACAGCCACCGGTTAGCATGATGAAAATGACACCACACTGTTAGGAGCAGCAGCAGGTGTGGCTAATCTACACTGAACTGACATTCATTGTGGAACGCATGTATAAATTAGTAATAATCGTTAGTTAAAGTCTTATAAATAAATGTGGCAGAAAAGGACACATACGCATCACGATATCTGGCTTTTCTGAGATTTAATGAGTTGAAACAGATTGAGAATCGATACAGTATCATAGTGACGCCACTGAAGAACCCTTTTAGTTCCCTACAGAAGGTTGTTCTTTCTTACTAGAACCCTTGATTATGCCTTTTACTCCCATTTCATCCCACAGCACCCTCATTTTTAAAAGCTGTATGTTTGCATCTATATATGTATGTGTATATATACACCAATCAGGCGTAACATTCTGACCACCTCCTGGTTTCTACGCTCATTGTCCATTTTATCAGCTCCACTTACTATATAGGTGCACTTTGTAGTTCTACAGTTACAGACTGTAGTCCATCTGTTTCTCTGATACTTTGTTAGCCCCCTTTTACCCTGTTCTTCAGTGGTCAGGACCCCCATGGACCCTCACAGCAGCACTGCTGGGTCTGATCCACTCAGACCAGCACAACACACACTAACACACCACCACCACGTCAGTGTTACTGCAGTGCTGACCACTGAAGAACAGGGTAAAAGGGGGCTAACAAAGAATGCAGAGAAACAGATTACATGCAAAGATTTGTGGCAGACGGGTCCTGTTGTGTTGGGCTTAAACCCCTGACCGCTGGGTGGACGTGTCGTAATCTTCAGCCATTTTTTCCTTTTTTCATATTTTAGGTATATGGTGGTTTTATAATACGCCAGTTTTTCTAAAATCAGATTTTAAAAAATCGCAATGTATCGAGATATATTGAATCGTAACCTCTGTATCATGACACGTATCGTATCGCCAGGTTCTTGATGATACACAGCCCTAATTAATGGTGTAGGGCTCCACAGTATACTTTAAAAAAAAAGACGGATCTTCAAGGGTTCTCTAGCAAAGAAAGCGGTTCTATATAGAACTATGAACACTCAGAGAACATTTTGCATGATTAAAGGGTTCTTTGCATGGTGAAATGGCTCTCCATTCTGGTGAAGAATGTGCTGTAGATGGTTCTATATAGCACCTTTCTGGAAAGGGTTTGTAACAATAGAGGAACCCTTTATGGTGCTATAAAGATCCCTTGAATGACCATCTTTTTGAAGCACTGAAATTTGGTACAACTGGTGGCTAATTGCTTCCATTCATTGTTAGCAACATTATCACATATGGTTGAACTGTTCCTTTAACCCAAAAACCCCTGTGGGTTGGTTTTCCCGGACAGGGATTAAGACCAGTCCTGGACTAGACTTAATCCCAGTCCTGGACTAGGCTTAATCCCTGTGCAGGAAACTGACTCAAAAGCAGATAACAGTGAAGGAACTCTTACGAGAGAAACGTCCAGCATGGTGTCATCTGAATAACGTCAACATGCTATGCTATTACTTTTCATTTGTTAGCATTTTAGCACCAACCAGAACACACCAGGTAATCAGGGTTTACACGAGAACCTGAACATTAGAACCAGGTGGGCTGGGAACTGCATTTTCAACCTCTGTGTGACCAAGTGGGTAAAAAAACCACGCCGCATGAAAGCAACAAGCTACTTCACAGTCGGCTACTGAGTCTAAGGCTACGTTCACATTACCAGGCTGAAGTGGCACAAATCGATTTTTTGCCCTAATGTGACTCAGATCTGATGTTTTCAGGGCTGTGTGACACACAAATCTGATCTTTTCAAATCCAACCTTTTTTCCCCACTGACCTGTGCCATCATTCAGTGTTACCATGGCAGCAGCGCCGAACAGAAGTTAAAACCTGTAAATGGTGGAAAAGCAGCTCATCTCACCTTTTTCTCCTTCGTCTCGCTCTAATAATGAAGCTGAGAGCTGATCAGAGTTAATGATCTTCTCAGCGAAGCTCGTTCTGCTCGTTAGTTTGTGCTGATGATGAACGTGATTCATTCACGTGACGTTACTGAGTAGGATGAGCTCACGAGGGTCATTTCAGGACGCCGGTTCGTCAAATTAATGAAAGATTTGAGTCACTTTACCTAAACGAGTGTGGACCATCGTGTCAGAGAGATCGGATTTGAGCAAAAAATCGGATTTGAGCAGCGAGGCTTGTAACGTGAACGTAGCCTATATGTCGAGGAATTCCCAGTCAGTCGAATGCTTTAAAGTGTATAAAATGATATTAAGGCAGCTAACAATGAAGGAATTCTTGTAGCGGTTAACATGACCACAGCTAAATACACTAGCATTGCCAGTTACCTTTCATTCACAACAAGAAACACTGGCACGTGCAGATTAACTGGTCCTATAAAGGATATTAAGGGACACAAACAGGGTCACTGAAGGTCAGCTGAAAAGCTGCTGTGCCGCAGTGGCAGTGCTGGCTCCGAAAAAGCGGCCACCCATTGGAAAACCGACTTGTTTGGGGCCACATGCGAATCAATGAAGAATCACATGAATGGAGGGGACTGTCCTGAAAGAGAGAGGGTAAAGTCACACTGGGACAGAGCCACAGGAAGAGAGAGAGATCAGGCCGACAGGGACACGACAGGCTTAACCAGAGCTGCAGCTAACAGCTATTTCTATAATCTGTTAATCTGTCAATTATTCAATTAATCTCGAAAATAAAATATGAACTAAAGCTAGTTAGTCTTACGGAACGGTTACGCCCTTTACTCCTATTTCGTCCGCGTCACAGCGCCCCCGTTATCAAAACGTCTGTCTGTGCAACAAGCGCTTGTAAGCAATAGAAGCCATATCGCCCCCTACACTTCCTGTAGTGTATTACAGTCTGTCAGAATGACTGTGGATCATACAAACTTTATCCTTTTATTTTTAAGTGAATGAGAAGTTAACGTTTCTCCATAAACAATGATTAATCGACTTTTCTCGACTGCGGCACCCAGTGTTGAGTGGGAATGCCCACGAACTTGTTTTGAGCTGCTCTCCCTGCACGTTTACCCGCTTTCATTCTTCAACACCAAGAGCAGTTAGGAAAAAAAAGGGGCCATGCCTTTTTCCGTAAGCGCCGGGGCACCGCTTCACGCCGTAAATCTGCCTCAGCGCGTCCGAAAAGCTGCGAGGGGAGGAGGGAGCGCCCTGAACTTTTGAGAAGACTGGGAATCTCGTCTTCTCCGTGACTTAAAACCAATCAAAACTGATCAAATCAGGACTAAATCGGTACATAAACGCCGTATCCTGAGTGGTTCTCCACAAAGTGGACTAATGGAACTAATGGCAAAAATGACTAGCCAGGGGTTCCAAAGGTGAAGGAGGCTAAGTTTGGACCATTCAGGGTCAGTATGCGTGCAACAATGTGTGACATATGACAAAATATTGGAAACCTGATCTTATTAATGCAAAATAAATTGTTAAACAACAAACGTTTAATAAAAATAAGGCCTGTTGGAGGAACAGTTTGGTGGAAATGTCTCTCTTACTCCAAACCAATCAGTTAAGACATGTTTGATTCTGAAGTTGGCTTCTTTAGCTTTAGCATTAGAGCTGCAGGGCTAATGTAGATAACAAGCAAAAAATGTTGAGTGACACTGAATTATTTCACTTCATTTTTTACAATCTACTTTTATATAATCTGTTAAGTAAGTAATCTATTAATCTTTAAAGCAATCTAAATTGCTTTATTGGTAAACTGACTTTTATTGGGAAGTGCAGTGAGGCTACGTTCTTTTTTCACATACAGTAAGTCATTATTTTTTAATATTTTTAAGAAATGTGAGTTTGCTCAGAAATGAGGACAAATTTGTGTCACAGACTCCAACTAATCAGTGTCCACCAATGCCAGCTCTAAAATGGAGTAAAAAGAACAAGCTAAGCTAGATGTTACTAAAATATTAAAGGGAATTGCCACCAATTATCGTTCTGAAAATGACCCAACATTAGCATGTATGGTTGAGATATGGTTGAGGCAGCGAACAATAAGTCTTCTTGGCGGGTGGGAAGGGTCACAGTGACCTCAGCCGACTAATATGAAGAGCTGGACAGCTGAATTAACAATGCTAAAATGCTAACACACCTTTTATTCATTATTAGCAAACAGCAAAAGTTCAGGAAAGTGCAATGACCTTCCTACTGAGGTCACTTTCACACCAAACGTCCAGCAAAGCACACCAACAGGTTGTCTACATACTAAATAGTGCACCAAACGCCCAAAAAACTTCGGGGACTTTTGATGAAAACGTCATTTCTTCCATCAGAAGACGACAGACCGCTGTCAGTTTACATGATAAATAACCGCCGCTTCCAAAATCTTGAAAAAGACCAAATATGACCACCTTAAAAAGTCCCTGGCCAAGTGCTTCTTCAGCCCAACCCCAAAGAACATCCATGCCATGTTATGCCTTCGCTAACAGCAAACAAGCTAATTAAAACCAGAGTTGTGTGTCGACTTGTCAAACAGAAATAAACCCCAAAACTAAGATTCCCTGATGAAAATGAATGATAAAACAAGGAGCTGACAGCAGGAGAGGAGAGAACGGGCTAAATAAAGAAAGCCAGAGAGGTCTGGCCTTGACGAGGCCTAGCTAAGAGAACGTGTTCACAATGAAGAAATCAAGTTCCAGTGATTAAAAGAAGCAGATCAGAGAGATGCAGATGGAACCGTCAGACTTTCAATCAGGACTGAATGGATATGTGTGAAAGCAGACCATTCATTCTAATCAGATCAAACTTATACACTGTTTAAAATAAGGTTCCTGAATGGTTCTTGGCTTGGATTCATGGTTCTAGAAGAAGCCTGGTGAGAACAGATCGCAACCTGAACATTATATGGAAGTTGGTTTAAACTTTAAGAAGGTTCTTCGCATTTGCATATCTCACTTACAAAGAACCAGGTTCTACGAAGGTTTTTGAGGGAACCAATGGCAGATCTTCTATGCAACCTTTTAAGCACCATAACTAAATTCTGAGATTTACTCACACCTGAGATTATCACTTCAGCTGCATCTGAGCAACCTGAGCGATGATAGTTTACAGACTGTCTTAACTATATCTAGACCAGGGGAGATGGAACGTGGTCTAGATTATGGGTGCTCAATCCTGGCCCTGAAGATGTACCACCCTGCAGAGTTCATATCCAACACACCTGGCTCTACTGTCACCTGAGGCCTTCAATACCTGGCTCAAGTGGTTGGTAAAGTTAGATCTCCAGGACAAAGATTGAGCACCCATGATCTAGACCACGTTCCATCTTTTTTGCATCTAGATCTTGTTACAAGAAAGCAATGTAGACAGACCTAAGGCAAGAACATACAGGATTTGTAGAAATGTAGTCCAGAATGATGGGGAGAGATTATTTTCTGCAATATGAAAGGCTCTTTAGAGAACCAAATCGGTTTCTTTTATAGCATTGCTCCAAAAAAACCCATTTTGGATCCCTTAAGACTGTAGCAGCAATGAAGAAATGAGGAGACCAAATTCTGAGAGGTTTCCAAGTCACACCTGAGACTATCACCTCAGCAGCATCTGAGCATCCTGAGGGATGATAGTTTACAGACTGCTGTAACTATATCTAGACCACGGGAGACGGAACGTGGCCTAGATCATGGGTGCTCAATCCTGGCCCTGAAGATTTACCACCCTGGAGAGTTCAGATCCAACACACCTGGCTCTACTGTCACCTGAGGCCTTCAATACCTGGTTTAAGTGTGTTAGATTAGGGTTGGAGCTAAACTCTGCAGGGTGGCAGATCTCCAGGACAAGGATTGAGCACCCATGATCTAGACCACGTTCCATCTTTTTTGCATCTAGATCTTGTTATGAGAAAGCAATGAAGGAAGACCTAAGGCAAGAACATATGTGATTTGTAGAAATGTAGTCCAGAATGATGGGTAGTAGTTTTTTCTGCAATACGAAAGGTTCTTTAGAGAACCAAAACACTTTCTTCTAAAGCACTGCTCCAAAAGAACCCATGTTGGACCATCTAGATCATGTTAGATTCCATCACTTTTGCATCTAGACCCTGTTGAAGGGAAACCTGAGGCTGCAACACCTGAGTTTAGTGATCTGAAAATTAAGAACAATGGGGGAATAGCTTCCATTTCCGAAAGACAGAAGGTTCTTTAGGGAACCAAACCTGGTTCTTCTATGGCAGTGGTGGCTAATCCTGCTCCTGGAAACCTACCTGGAGATCCAACACACCTGGCTCTAATATTCAGATACTCGTGAAGGCTTTCATTACGTGGATCAGGTTAAGGTTGGGACTGTTGGTAGACTGTGGTTGGTAGATCAGGACTGAGCACCTCTGTTCTACGGTATCGCTCCAGAGAACCAAAACCAGTGTATTTAAGATGACTCAGTTGCTAGCCCACTAGCCCAATGTCAAACTGCACCCATGCTGCTTTCCTTTACCATACTGACACTAGAACGCTCCAGATGATCTCTTATGTGTTACCAGGCCACATTTACACGACCATGAACCTCCCGGCCCTGACGAATCTCCAGGGGAACCATTTCTGAGGCGGATGCATTGGTGAAAATGGCAACATGGAAAAGGAGCAGCAGGAAAAGTGAGTCCATTTTGAACCGGCATTGTACTTCAGCACCACAGCAAAAGCCTTGCACAAACCGCTCCAAGGAGATGAGGGGTGTAGGCACGGTCACATCACAGCCTTTCAGCACACAGATGGAGGAAAAAGCATTTAAAAAGCAGATCAGATCACGCTGATCACGTTTATGTGCCATTTTACCATCTGATACCCCAGAAAAGGTGGGGGTCCATCGTCTTTTTTTGCACACAAGCCATCACCAGTGTGCACGTATGCACATTAAGGGTAAAAATTGTAACGTCACCCTATAGCCATTGGAAATATATCCGCATATATTGGTGCCTGGGCTTCAGCAAATCATGCATATGCACCTATAGGCATGGATGGCATGGATGGTTGGTGTTAAAATAAATTGCAAGCAATTTCAGCTTGTCTTCTGCAACACTGCAGTTTTGCATTAATGTAATTGTGGCGTGTAGGGAGGTTTTTGATTAATACAAATACATATATATAGACAATCAATTGGCCAGCTTCACATAGACAGATTAAGGGTTTTAAGAAATGTAGTCCAATAGCAAGTTTGATGGTGCAGACCTGATTGAAGATCATGCTAACACATTAGACGTTAGCTGGTCATCATTAAGACACCATGGCAGTGGGTAGATATTATCTTCAATGGCTGATGGCCGTTTTTTGGTCATTTTTCACCCAATATGCATCCAAGCAAACGCTGAAGGATGGTGTAGGGCTTGGGGGGATGAGGAGAACAACCGGAATGAACAACCACGGCTCTTTTTTTGACCCACTTTAGATGAAACTCTAAGCCGAACAGCACCCAACCAGAAGCCCGGCACCGCTCGGCCTGCTCAGCGGCCACTCAGCGCGCTGTCTCCGGGAAGAAATCGGGCAGCCGCGGTGCTGCCGTGAACATGAACGTCTGAGCAGCTTCCAGAGCCATTAGCCCGCCTTCTTCGGCGTCCAATGACCCACCTCAGCGGTCTTGAAAAACCCCGACAGAGATGAAAATGCGAAAACGCACCAGCCGGCGGCCGTTTTCTGTTTCTTACCTCAGGCGGCGGCGGTTCGTGTCCAGCTTCCCGGAGCAGCCATTAGCGGCGGCAGCCTCCTTCTCCTTCCCCTCCGCCTGGCTCCTAAACCTCCACAAACACAGAGCTAGCAGCCAGACCGGACCAAAAAACACCGGCAAAGGACCCCCCTCCCCCCCCGAAATCGCCACCCCTCCAACGGGTGCGATTCCCCAACCGAAAATCTTCTGAAGATGACCGTTAATGTTTTTTAGCTGTTAGGCTAGTATTTCTGTGGAATCCTCATCGCCGCCGCTGCAGTCAGTCAGTCAGTCGGTCGGTTAGATCTCCCTCAGCACAGTCCCTGAAACTAGGTCCGAAAAAAAGCGCCAGCCAGCGGGCAACACACAGCCAAAAACAGCTTCTGAGTGTTGATTATTTTCTTCGGTACTCCTCCTTTCCCTCCTCGGCTCGTTCTCCCCCTCACTCTGTGAGAAATCGGAGAAATCTCCCCGCCAGTCGGTCGCTGTGTGCGGCGGCTAGCTCTCTCAGGCTAGCTAGTTTTGCATTGAGGAGGTTCGGCTGCTTGTTGTGGTGGTGCAGCGGCGGCAGCAGCAGAGAGGAGGAGGAGGGGGAGGAGGAGGGGTGTAGGGGTGAGAGGGAATTAAAATTGGTAAAAAATAAAACAAAAGCGAGCGACATCAACCAAAAGAAAAAAGAATAAAAACGAAAAACCGGGGTGGCTACAATTATAGCGCTGTGCTTTCGCCCAGGGAACCCCCCCCTCAGCAGTGCCCGCTAATCTCGCCTCGGCTCCTCTCCTCGGCTCCGCTCGGCTCGGCTCGGCTCTGCTGCCTGCCTGGCTGGGAGAGAGGGTAAGCGCGCCCCCGCAACCGGGCTCGTCCCCGACCGCTTTCGCTGGGAGAAGTGAAGCTCGCGCCCCACCACCGCCACCCCTCCCTCCCCAAAAGCGCGCCCCCGATTCCGTGCAGCAGCTTTGCTCACAAAATGGCCGCCTAAACAAACCAGAATGCTCGGGTTGGAAAGCGGCTGGTGCAAATAAACGGATATTTAAAGGGTAAAACCCATCGTGAAAAGTGCAATAATCGAAAAAAATACCTTGGTTTTTCTGTGAAATGATAAATCGGACGATTTGTGCTTAAAAAGTGATTTGGCTAGCCAACTACCCTCTCCTATCAGCCGGATGCTAACAGCTATGCTAACCAGAAGCAGGGGGATAACATTAATACTGCAGATATAAACCAAATATCAGAATCAGGGAAGTAACTAGTAAGTAGTTATTGCACAAAGCAGGATTTCTCAGTTTAGCCAGATAACTTAAGCCCAGAGATTAGGACTGTATAATAGAAATGTCCCTCAGCTCTTTTCATGTTGTACTGGCTTTACTTTGGGCTTAAGTTATCTGGCTAAACTGAGAAATCCTGCTTTGTGAAAAACCCGCAGGGGCCGTATTACAGAAACATCCTAAATCTGTTTAGTCACCATGATAAGTTAGGACTGAATTTAGCTATTACAGAATAACAGTTCCTAACTTCATAATCTTCTCCATTTACTACAGATAAGAAAACAGTTACACAAACATCCTAACTAGACTAAACCTCCTAAATCCTGTCCTAACTTTAGGATGAACCCCAACAGGGTCCTCACTTCTGTTTAAGGCCCGTTTCTATGGTTTTTAGGCAGCTGTGTCAGGCAGCATAGTTCACTACCAGCATAATGAGCTCCATTTATTTCTAACAACACATTTTGAGTCACCTTTAACACAGAATGTCTTCAATCAGAGAATAATAAATGAATAATAAAGCGTTAAAACTGGCAACACAAGTGTGTTTTTATTCAACGCATCACTTTTTAGAGCAGCAACATCATGACGTTTAACGGTATAATCATTTGTCCATAATAATCGTTCTGTTCCAAAAGAGTTACTGTAATGCAGCGAGGAGGTTTGATGTTCCAGCTTAAGTTTAAAGTGTGAGGTGTGGTGGTGGGAGGGGGCTGTTAGCACGTCAGGCAGTGAATTCATAACCATCTCATGTAGGAACTTTCTGTGAGGGAGCTTTTAGAGGTGGACGTCTGGTTCCTATCACCACCACTGTGAACAATTCTGACTCGGTAAGTTTCTCTAGAACAGAGCGTTTCACACCAAACCACTCTGAACTGCTCTGTTTACATCTTAAACAGTTAATTATCAAGTCAAGTCAAGTCAAGAGGCTTTTATTATCATTCCATCTGTGTACAAGTACACAGTGGAGTGAAATTACGTTCCTCCAGGAACAACATGGTGCAACATGGAACAAAATAGACAGTGCGAAGTGCAAACGTGCAGACGTGAGCGTGCAAAAAATGAACCTAGAAACAACAAATGAATATGATAAATACATTAGACCCAGTAAACAGACAGGACAGTGCAGCGCAGACACAGCACGCATTTCTGAGTATGAGGTAGTCAGAATAAGACGCAAAGATATTTAACATGCTGTGAGTTACACACTCAGATAACATACATAAACACAGCAGTTACTGAGGTAGGATATACACAGTACTTGAGTAAAACACAGTGTAAACACAGTCTTAGCAGCAAAATTCCAGATAGTGCAAGTAGAGCATCAAAAGAGTGTGTGTGTGTGTGAGTCTAGAGTGTGTGTGAGGGGGTATTCAGTTCAGTCCTTGCAGGATTCCTGAAAAAGTTCCTCTTTAATTGTAGTTAAAAGTGTAAAATGTGTCTCCAAGTACAAATTTACATGTAATGTAAATTTGGTCCACTGTGCATATTTGAGTTTAAATTCAATAGTACGTTTTCTGTAACTTAGACGTGTTATTTTTGACACATTAGTTGTGAAAACACTCAGCGCTGAAGACTTTTTAGTTGATTTTTGTTAAAAAATCAGGCCTCTTTTCATAGACGAGTGAAATCACAACACTCGTGAACGTCTGTACAACAGTGAAGACTGAGAAATAAAGCGTTAAAGTTGTTGCTTCTTCAATAAAGACGACTGTCAGTCTGAGGCTGTAAAGAACCAACAGACGTCGCCTGATTTCTCACAAATGCATAACTCAATGTTTTGTGTTATTAAGTCCTCTCTTAAAAAAGACTGTTCTTCAAGGGTTTCTTAGTAAAGCCACTGGTTCTATATAGAACCAGGAACACTCAAAGAACACTGCATGCTTAAATGGTTCTTTAGATTGCTGGAAAATGTGTTGTATGTGGTTCTATATGGCACCAAAAAGGCTTCTGCTGTTGTAACAAGCTTGACATCATAACAGCAGAAGCACCTCTTTGGTGCTATTTAGAACCCTTTTCAAAAAGGTTCTATATAGAACCATGTACAGCACATTTTCCATCAATCTTAAAAACCTTTTATCATGCAAAGGGTTCTTTTATCATGCATGGTTCTGTATAGAACTATTTCTTTAATAAAGAACCCTTGAAGAACCATCTTTTTCAATAGTGTAGCACCAAAAAGTGTTCTGCTATTGTTACAATGTCTAGCTTATAATCGTAGAAGAACCCTTTTGGTGCTACAGAGAACCATATACAATACAATCTCCATCCAAGTTTCTCTACACACTTAAAAAGATGGTGCTTTAAGGGTTCTTAAGTAATGAAAATGGTTCTATATAGAAACCTGAACAACTAAAGAATGCTGTGCATTATTAAATGGTTCTTTGCACTGTGAAAGGGTTCTTCAGATTGATGGAAAATGTGTTTTATGTGGTTCTATGTAGAACCTTTTTGAAGAGTGTTCGATATAGTACCCAAAAAGTTTCTTCTATTGTTACGGGTTTGACATCGTAACAATAGAAGAACCCTTTTGGGTGCTATATAGAACCCTTTACAACACATTCTCTATCAATCTGAAGAGCCATTTAATTTGACAAAGAACCATTTAAGCATGCAAAGGGTTTTTTGAGTGTTCATAGTTCTATATAGAACCGTTTTCCTACCTAAGGAACCCTTGATAAACCATCATTTTTAAGAGTGCAGATCAGAGCATTTCACACCAAACCACTCAAAATGACTGTGTTCACATCGTGAAAACCACACTCTCAGAAATAAAGGTACTAGACTGTCACTGGGTCAGTGCCCCTCTCATCACTGGGGTGGAACCCTCAAGGCTCCATCTCAGTACCTTTAGTCAGGGAACATAACTGAACCATAATCCACTGAAATGATATGTTCTAAGCTGTACTGACTCCACACACCCCGTCTCGTCTCCAGGCTTTTATTTTACTGTTCTGTTTTGAAACAGTGGCTAGGCGGTGACTTTGATGTGTGTTAAACCTAAGGTTGAATAATACAGGGTGTCCCAAAAAATTTGACATCATTTGAGATGTGAGTATCTGAGTAACTACATGGCCAAGAAATTAAATAGGCTGCATGTTGAACAATACAAGATTTATTTATCAAAATCCGAACAAGAAATTCAGAGGGATGTAGATTTTATAACCGATTTCACAGCTTCACAAATGTAGTATCTCCCTATACTGGTGGTCGTCCAGACCCCTTCGCCCTGCACAGACAGCCTTCCTCTTTGAATTTTTTGTGGCGTGTCCAAATCTGCTGTGGCGTGTCCAAATCTGCTGTCCAATGCCGCTGCACACTCTCGTTTGACTGTGTTCGAGCAAATTCTAACACACTAAATGCCTTTTCATTTCTAGTGAACGCCATTCTTCAACCTGAAAAACATTAAAAATTTAACTTGGGTAGTTTTTACACAATTTGTTAAAATTTGAGATCATTTGAGGGAGAATTGGCTGTTATTAGACTACGAAATGATAGATGTATGTTTCCCTATGAAAACATAAGGAAACAATAATAATAACAAGGGGCAAGTACTGCAGCTCAGGTAGTTTTTACTTTATTTTTTATTAATAAATTCCCAATTTTAGACAACACTTCTTGTTATATAACGAATGTTACCACTTTATTATTATTATTATTATTATTATTATTAATAATAATAATACTAATAATATTATTAATAGTGTGTCAAAATAGTTCACCACCAATAGAAGTCCATTTATTAGTGTAGTACGTGCAGAACAGTAAGATGTGGTTTTTGGACACAATATATATATATATATATATATATATATACATATATATATATATATACACACACACAATGTATATATTAGCAGGGATAATAATGTTTTGAAAATTTTAAATAAAATAATACCATAAAATATTTTTATTTTATTTTATTATTTTTATTTTTAAACAATATTTAGTTTTGGGCAACTGCAAAAAAGTGTTATGATGATGATGATGATTATAATTATTATTACTGTAATTATTATTATTATCCGTGCTGGTCGAATTTTCCCGCCACTTCAGCGGAAAAGGATGATGTTCGCTTCCCAACTCAAAATGGCGGCGCTGTTTCTGAGGGGACCTTTCTGTTCTGTGTTGATGCGAAATTTCCGGAGCTCAGAAACGAATCTGTGCGTGACAAACAGGCCGGTTTGTGTCTTATCCGCACATTAAAGAGTGCAGCTGTGGTTTCAGAGTGAAACTCGGAGCTTAAGGACAGAAAAATACAAATATGTGCGGATTTAATCGGCATAACTTCCCGTTCCACCTTAAATGGAGCCCCAGTCGTTGTGGTTCCGCTGCACCATTTAAGGTGGAACGGAAAACGCGAGTAAGAGGCTTCATCGTCGCCTTTTTAGACACTGCAGGTTTTATTTGTATTTCCTGTTTTCAAGGATTAGTTTAACGTCTAAGAGATTAGACTCTCATTTTAACTGAACTACATTTAGTTTTTCAGTTTATTTGAACATCTTTCCCATTTAACCGCCTCAGACGGGCGAATGAAGGCCCTGCCCGCGGTAGAGGAGGCTTTTTGTGCTGATGTGATGAATTAAATGAATATTTAACCCTAATTAATACGATATTAATGCAGTATATTAATGAGTTTTACTGCTGCTGCAGTAAGTGTTGGTGTGTTACTCCTGTGGTGTGGGTGAGTTCTGGTCTACAGTCGGACCTCCAGATCGAATTCATGCCTCGTTTTTTATTTAAATTTCATTTTTATTTCAAATTCGAGCTGGAGGTTTGAACATCACCAGGAAGTGCGTCAGCACATTGTGGTGACGTTAGGCTACGTGTGGGTGCTGCAGTTCTGACTGGACGCCCTCTAGTGGCCTCTGAAAGAAACGCGTCATGTATTTCCAACAGCACATTAAATACACATGTGTATTTCTTTTGGTCATTTTTCAGTTTTTGAGATAATTTGAAAATGCCTGTTGATCTTTACATTGTGTGTAAATTTAATGAAGATTGGATGAATAGAAACGGCCCAAAATGACTTGGAAAAAAGTCTGGTTCCATTGACTTACATTAGAAGTATAGTATGTTTTTTCCTTCTCCTGTAAAGTTACCATTTTGGAAATATCAGGTTTTCTTCCAACAACAGTGATTACACACACACACACACACACACACACACATATATATATATATATGTTCTCCCCGTGTCTGCATGGGTTTCCTCCGGGTGCTCCGGTTTCCTCCCACAGTCCAAAAACATGCAGTCCGGCCAATTGGACATGCTGAATTGCCCCTAGGTGTGTGTATGAATGTGTCTGTCTGTCTGTCTGCCCTGTGATGGACTGGCGACCTGTCCAGGGTGTATCCTGCCTTCCACCCAATGACAGCTGGGATAGGCTCCAGCACCCACCGCGACCCAGAAGGATAAGCGGTTTAGATGATGTATGTATGTATGTATGTATGTATGTATATGCACACACACTCACACACGTGTACACTGACCAGCCACTTCATTAAGTCCACCTCCTTGTTTCTACACTCACTGCTGTCCAATTTATCAGCTGCACTGACTACATAGTTTCACTCTGTAGTTCTACGGTTACAGATTGTAGCCCATCTGTTTGTCTGCATAGTTGTACGCCCCCTTTCACTAAGGTGAGCGGCTCAGCGGTCAATATATCATTAAAATATAGTGTTTTTATCTATGAAATAAAAACGGGGGGCAGTTCCAGTTTCCTGTATGTTGTCCATGATAACTGCTGTACTGTAATGAACTCTGGTGAAGGCCGACTGATCAAACTAAGAACTAACTAACTTTGTGTCAGAAAAACATACATTAGCTACTATGGTGAGTGAAGCCAATAGGCCAATATCCAGACCCTAAACACCCCCCTGGGCAGCTCCAGTTCTGGACAGACAGAGTCGCTGCTATCAGCATAAGCCATATGTCTTATATGGAGGCTGAAAAAGTGATTTTAAAAATTTTAAAAATGAGTGATTTTAAAAATGATGCACTATTTGTGGATCTCATGGTGCTACATTGAGGGTAAACTGTCTGTCTGTACAAATCAGAGCCCACCGATCAGCTGGTAGAGCGATTCAGTCCCGTAACTCCACCCTGCTTTAACCCCGGGTCACCTTGTGTCCTGAAAAGACGTTTGTGGTGATGTTGTGGACTCACCTGACACTGGTTACCTTCTGGTGGAGTTTTACACAGCAGTGTTCTCTAAAACTAGGCAAGTGGGTGGTAGAAGCGGTCAGTAGAGAGCAGCAGCAGCGCCATCTGCTGGACAAAACAAGAACAATGCGAGATGTCTGCCTGTCTGCTCTGCTGCAGGTCTTTCTTAGGACTTTCTGCTGTGTTTTTAATTCACAGTTAAAAAGGGGGGCAGACCACCGAAACAGGGACTGTCCCTAGAAAACGAGTACATCTGCCTGTTCTTCAGTGGTCAGGACCCCCATGGACCCTCACAGTGCAGGTACTATTTGGGTGGTGGATCATTCTCAGCACTGCAGTAACACTGACGTGGTGGTGGTGTGTTAGTGTGTGTTGCGCTGGTACGAGTGGATCAGACACAGCAATGCTGCTGGAGTTTTTTAACACTGTGTCCACTCACTGTCCACTCTATCAGACACTCCTACCTTGTCAGTCCACCTTGTAGATGTAAAGTCAGAGACGATAGCTCATCTGCTGCTACACAGTGTGTTGGTCATCCTCTAGTCCTTCATCAGTGGTCACAGGACGCTGCCCACAGGACGCTGTTGGCTGGATATTTTTGGTTGGTGGACTACTCTCAGTCCAGCAGTGACACTGAGGTGTTTAAAAACTCCAGCAGCACTGCTGTGTCTGATCCACTCAGACCAGCGCAACACACACTAACACACCACCACCACGTCAGTGTTACTGCAGTGCTGAGAGTGACCCACCATCCAAATAGTACCTGCTCTGCGACCGTGTCCACATACTTTTGGCCATATAATGCCTGTATTTCTGTGTATATAGATGTGGTTTATACAACGAGGAACTTTTCATAAGTGAGTTTTATGGATATGAAACTAACCTACATGTGTGCAGTTATGGTAAAGAGGTTTGGGCTTCATCACTGGCCATACTTAAATCTGATACTGACATCTAGTGGTAAAAACAAAGAATATGTTTTTAAAAACAGCTTGAAGGATTCTGGAGGTCTCATTAAGAGAACTGAGGCATTTTTCATGTTTTTTTTAAAGGAATTTTTTTTGTAGACTTGCTGCAGTTTCCAAATATAAAAGATAAAAGAAAGTGAGGGACTGAGATATTGTTTCCAATAGTTTTAAGAAGATTTTGGCTTAAAACATAGTAAATAAAATGTCTATATTGGTGTTGTAGTCGTGGCGACCCCTGGTTCCTATCACCAGCACTGTAAAGACATCTGAACCATTTCTCACCAAATGGGGGGCCCAACAATCAAGATTAAAACAGTAAACTAACACTATATAGCCAAAAGTATGTGGACATATGACCATCATACCTACAAGAGCTTGCTGGACGTCCCATTCCAAACCCAAGGACATTAATATGGAGTTGCCCCACTTGCTGGCTGTAACAGCTTCCACTCTTCTGTGAAACTCTACACAAGATTTTGAAATGTCTGAGGGAATTTGTATCCATTCAGTTGAAGAGCATTTGGGGGATTAGAGGTGTTCAGTGGGGTTGAGGTCAGGGCTCTGTGAGGGTCACTGGAGCTCCTCCACACCAAACTTGGTCATGCTGGAACAGGAAAGGCTCTTCCCCAAACTGCTGACACAAAGCTGGAAGCAGATAACTGTGTAAAATGTCTTTGTGCTGCAGCATCAACATCACCCTTCACTGGAACTGAGGGGCCCAAACCCTGAGAAACAGCCCCGCCCATCATCCCTCCTCCACCAAACTGTACTGTTGGCTCTGCATTCTGGTAGGTAACGTTCTCCAGGCATCCACCAAACCCAGATTCATCCATCAGACCAGATAGTGAAGTGTGATTCATCACTCCAGAGAACACGGTTCCACTGCTCCAGAGTCCAGTGGCGGCGCTTTACACCCCTCCAGCCGACACTTGGCATTGCACATAGTGATCTTAGGCTTGAGTGCAGCTGCTCAGCCATGGAGACCCATTTCATGAAGCTCCCGATGTTCAGTTCTTGAGTGATGCAACAGACGATAGAGCATGTTTACACTCACTGGGCCTATGTTTAATTTATACACCTGTAAGCAAGGGGTGTGGAAGAAACACCTGAACTCAATTAGGAGGGGTCAGGGGTGGGCGATATGGCAAAAATATTATAGCAGGATGCTTCATGACATTTTCATGATACACAATTTGCATCATATTTAGATTTTCTGAGATTTAATATGTTGAAACAGTAAAAATAGAGCCTGCATTGCCACATTTAAAAATCCTAAAATAATAACAATAAACCTAAAATTGAAGATTTTTCTTCAGTGTTTTACAAACTGCACTGCTGTAAATCCAGTTAAACAGGCCTAATTGTGCTCATTTTGTAAACACGCAGTTGATCAGTGTTCTTTAAGTACTCAGTGTCCATGATGTGCTCAGAAAAGTGTTTAAAGCAATTATCACAATAATGATAAAATATCGTTATATTGTCCATCCTACGATGTGTGTCCACATACTACTGGTCATATAGTATATGTTACTGACTTTTGTCCCGTGATTATAGTGGGGCAGTGTAGTTCAGCTTGGCGTATGACCAATCAGTGCTAACTGATATAAAAATATATCTTCTGCCATCTGGAAAGAGGTACTGCAGCATTCGGGCCCTCAAAGCCAGACTGGACAAGGCATCAGATTCCTCAACTCCCACGGACTGAACTGACGGACACCCACACGGACCCACACACACACACACATACATAACACCCACACGGACCCACACACACACACACATACATAACACCCACACGGACCCACACACACACACACATACATAACACCCACACGGACCCACACACACATACATAACACCCACACGGACCCACACACACACACACCAATCAGGCATAATTTTATGACCACCTCCTTGTTTCTACACTCTCACTGTCCATTTTATCAGCTCCACTTACTATATAGGTGCACTTTGTAGTTCTACAGTTACAGACTGTAGTCCATCTGTTTCTCTGATACTTTGTTAGCCACCTCAGTGTCACTGCTGGACTGAGAATAGTCCACCAACCAAAAATATCCAGCCAACAGCGTCCTGTGGGCAGCGTCCTGTGACCACTGATGAAGGACTAGAGGATGACCAACACAAACTGTGCAGCAGCAGATGAGCTATCGTCTCTGACTTTACATCTACAAGGTGGACTGACAAGGTAGGAGTGTCTAATAGAGTGGACAGTGAGTGGACACAGTGTTTAAAAACTCCAGCAGCACTGCTGTGTCTGATCCACTCGCACCAGCACAACACACACTAACACACCACCACCACGTCAGTGTTACTGCAGTGCTGAGAATGATCCACCACCCAAATAGTACCTGCTCTGTGAGGGTCCATGGGGGTCCTGACCACTGAAGAACAGGGTAAAAGGGGGCTAACAAAGTATCAGAGAAACAGATGGACTACAGTCTGTAACTGTAGAACTACAAAGTGCACCTATATAGTAAGTGGAGCTGATAAAATGGACAATGAGCATAGAAACAAGGAGGTGGTCATAATGTTATGCCTGATCGATGTATTTCATAGTATGTTGCATCCTGCTTTGCACAACTCCACACACTCTCAGTACTGTGTACTGCCTGTGTTCTGTTTTGTATTTATTGCACTGCATTGTCTGCACTCTATTGTGTATATTGTATTGTTTTGGTCCTGGACGACTGTTGTTTACTTTCACTGTGTACTTGAATATACAGCTGAAATAACAATAAAGCCTCTTGAACTTGAAACTCTGCAAAATACTGAAGTTTACAATGTTCTCTGTGGAAGAAACCAAACGCAAATCAATTAAAACGTTTTATTAAGTTATCCAATTAAAAGCATTTGCTAGAAGTCACTGTGTTTTCTCCAGCACAACGCACCAGTTCCCCTGATCGTGATAGCTCTCCCGCACCTTCACGCTCTTCACTAAACAGCACACCTCCTCCAGCTCCCCCTGCTGGAACACGTGGTAATAACGGTGAAATACTCGGTCTTGACTGGACGTGGCTGCTGCTCTGTCTTCACTCCCACAGGCGGCTTCAACACCACCGTTCTTTCCACTTTTAAGGTGCCACGGAACCAGCAGGTCCTGAGAGGCGAACGCTGTGCGGTTGGTGTGGATGCTCAGCTTGGTTTGACTCACTTTCTCAGCAGGCTGTTCTTCCAAACCAGAGACATTACAGTCTCTGTTCTCCTGTACAGGTTTCCTCTCCTCTGTTCTAGAGCCCTCTTCCGTGTTCTCCTCGTTCTTGTTAGTCTTCAGGTATTTGGATTTCTGTTTGTTGTACTCCTGCTCTTTGGCCCATACGTAGATCAGCGCTCGACCCCCGACCTTCAGCAGCCGCACCAGCTCTTCAACAGCCGCCAGTCTTCGCTCCTAAAAATACAAACCACCCTCTCATTCACACGTTCTCCATCAGACTGACCGATCAATGAAATAATGAAGAGGTTAAGATGTAAACAGAGTCATTTAGAGTGGTTTGGTGTGAAACGCTCTGTTCTAGAGAAACTTACAGAGTCAGAACTGTTCACAGTGGTGGTGATAGGAACCAGACGTCCACCTCTAAAAGCTCCCTCACAGAAAGTTCCTACATGAAATGGTTATGAATTCACTGCCTGATGACTGAGACACTGTTTTATGATAGTTTAGAGAACTTAAACTCCATTCATGGTGGAGGGATACATGCAGGGCGCTGTGAGGCAAAATAGTCCCCAAAGAAAACTTATTATTTCAGATTTTCCACTTTTTTCATCATCAACATTCCATATAAACTCAGAAGACTCGTGTAGGTTCACTGGTGGTTCTGGATAGTAAATAAAATGTCTATATTTGTGTTGTAGTCATGGCGACCCCTGGTTCCTATCACCACCACTGTACAGACATCTGAACCATTTCACACCAAACCACTCTGAATCCCCCTGTATACACCTCACACACTGAATTATGGGGGACTTTTTTTTAATAACTGCCATTCCCCCTTTTATCAGCAGCCTTCTTAATATAGCTCTCAAGTACAATCTTTAAAAAGATGGTTCTTCTAGGGTTCTTTAGTAAAGAAAATGGTTCTGTATAGAACCATGAACACTTAGAAACCTTTGCTTGACTAAAGGGCTCTTTGCATTATGAAACCGTTCTTCAGATTGATGGAGGATGTGCCATAGACGTTCTATATAGAACCTTTTTAAAAAAAATGGTTCTAAAGCACCCAACAGGATTGACGTTGTAACAACAGAAGAACCCTTTTTGGTGCTATATAGAATCCTTTTCAAAAAGACTCTAAACAGAACCATCTACAGCACATTGTCCATCAATCTGAAGAACCATTTGCAAAGAATGATGTAAAGAACGCTTTAATCATGCAAAGTGTTCTTAGGTGTTCATGGTTCTATACAGAACCATATTCTTTACTAAAGAACCCTTGAAGAACTATCTTCATTAAGAGTGTAGGCTCACTTCCAAAGACATTGAAGCTCAACACATTTGCCTGTAAGCAGGTTCTGTGGGAAGCTATTCAGCGCCATCATGTGGCCAAATGATAAAATGGAAATATTAAGAGACACTTACACAGTTCAGCCCAACTGATATTAAGTTTGAGGCCGATGTTCATTTTAAAGGGCCAAAAATTCCAATAAACAATAATAAATGATGTGATGTTATATTCACGTTTTGTATTTTAATTTTATATTCAAACAGCTGTAGTTAAACTGCTGCACTGACTGATATGATTGTTAATTCTCAGTGCTCACATTCATAAACATAAATACACAGCAGAAACTCAGTGTTAAAGCCACACTGAATTCTCTGCAGCTCTGGTTTAAGTAGTTATTTTCCTTAGTTGTCCTCAGTTCTACTTATTTTAGTTTTATAACGTTATTGTCGCGCTTTATATTTCAACCATTCAGCACTTTTGTTCATGAACTGACAATTTCTGACACATTATTTAATCATTTAATCACACTGAGTGCCTCTCATACTCATCATTACCGTTATTTAATTCATTTAGTCTGATGCGTCTCTCATCTCTCATATACTCAATACCACTGAGTGTGTTTACATGCTCTGAATAATCTGATAACTGCAGAAAATCAGATTGTGTCAGTAACTGGTTCAGTGTGTTTTCATGCACTTGAGTAATCAGATAATGGGGAAATTCTGGGTCTACATGAGTCAGACAGTAATCAGATTTCTTCTTTACAACCAGCCAATAAACTCACAGAAGAAGACGAGACATAAACGTAATGTAAAACTCAAACATCATGAAGCGGCTTTTTTTAAAAACATTCCATCACTTTACCTGAAAAAATATGAACAAACATCATGAAGATGAAGAATATTTAAATCCTTCATTTCGTCAAGCGTGTATTTGGTTTCAGTGTCACTCCAAAAGTGTTTTGCTGCGTCTCGTGGCGACGCTGCTCGCTTATTTCTGGTACCGCCGTCTGTTTTCGCACATATTCACTGAGAAATCCGCAAGAAATCAGAGCAAGAGTTCACATGCACTGAGAAATCTGATTACTGAGCTACAATCCAGCCTCTTTATCAGATTTCTTAAACAGATTTCTAGATCGGATTATGGTGTTTACATGACCATATAAATAATCAGATAACTGCAGAAATCCGATTATGATCTGATTATTATTGCATGTAAACTCACTCATTTTTACGTAATTCTTTACTTTATTAGACCAACAGAGGGTTTATTGAGTATATTTAGGAAAAGGAGAAGAAGTTGTGGATCTGATTTTCCACCAAATTCTGAGCTGTAGTGTTTCTGTCTGAGCAGAGCAGCACCTTTGTGGAGAAGTGGTGGATGACGGCGATGGAGATGCAGGCGTCAAAGCTGGAGCTCCGGAGTGGAACGTTAAGGGCGTCAGACACAAACGCCTGGAACCCACGCTCGGCACAGATCCCCACCAGATTCACACTGCGGTCACAGCCCACCTACACACCACACACAGTGAGACCGACACAGAGACCAATACAGTGACCAGTGAGCTTTAAAAAGTGCATTTGTTCCTAAATAAACTACTCATCTATGGAAACCAAGCAGTGCAGAGTCTCTGTGCACATTCATTCAAATGGTATTTCCCTGCACTTCTATGAATCTATAAATCATAACTTTCACATAGGCTTTACATATATATATGTGTGTGTGTGTGTGTGTGTGTGTGTGTGTGTATAAACGTGTGTTTGTTCTTACCGTTACAATCTGAGGGTTGATGCCGAGGTATTTTCCGTTTCCACAGCCGATGTCTGCCAGCGTGTCTCCCGGCCGCAGAGAGAGCAGGAAGTCTCGGACTCTCGGCCAGGGGGCGTGACGCGTGCTGCTGAAGTGGGTGGAGATTTCCTCATAGACATGGTGAACATACTGCGCCTCCAAACGACACGCATCGCTATCGGCAACCGGAAGAGAGGGAGGGGAGGGGGGGCGCTGACTATCGCACATGGAGGGGTACGCTGAAAAACATACACACACACACATTTGGACCACTGAATCTCATCTAGTTTGGCTGGGTGGGCTGCCAGGTCTAGATTACTGTAGATCGTTTTTTGAATGGAAAAAAAAAATACACCAATCAGGCATAACATTCTGACCACCTCCTTGTTTCTACACTCATTGTCCATTTTATCAGCTCCACTTACTATATAGGTGCACTTTGTAGTTCTACAGTTACAGACTGTAGTCCATCTGTTTCTCTGATACTTTGTTAGCCCCTTTTACCCTGTTCTTCAGTGGTCAGGACCCCCATGGACCCTCACAGAGCAGGTACTATTTGGGTGGTGGGTCATTCTCAGCACTGCAGTAACACTGACATGGTGGTGGTGTGTTAGTGTGTGTTGCGCTGGTCTGAGTGGATCAGACACAGCAGTGCTGCTGGAGTTTTTAAACACCTCAGTGTCGCTGCTGGACTGAGAATAGTCCACCATCCAAAAATATACAGCCAACAGCGTCCTGTGACCACTGATGAAGGAATAGAGGATGACCAACACACACTGTGCAGCAGCAGATGAGCTATCGTCTCTGACTTTACATCTACAAGGTGGACTGACAAGGTAGGAGAGTCTAATAGAGTGGACAGTGAGTGGGCACAGTGTTTAATATACACACAGTGCTTTTCAGGATATCAACAAAGTTTTAAAACATTTCTGTGCATGTTTTACCGCAGTCGCAGGGTGTGTGTCGGATTTTGCGGAAGGTAAACGATGTCCTCATCCCCCGGCGGCTCAGGGTCAGGTTGCTGGGGTCAGAGGTTACAACTCCTGACCCCTCGGCCTCTGAAGCAGGAACCACATCAAACTTCCGAGGCGTTATACTGACACACACAAACACACATCATTCTAATGATCGTTCTAGTTACTGCAGTACAGCGGGACGAACGCCGTACTAAAGAGCCAATCATGGAAAAACGTTTCTTCGATTTGCTGAAATGAGTTTGCTGTAGTTGTAAATATAAACATTTCAAAATGTATCAGTTCCTTTATGGAAACTAAGCTGCAAAAAGAGCTTATTTTCATTATTTCTGTGCTGTCCTAAAACAAATATCTGCCTATTCCTATCCTACAATGTTTTAGCCCTGCCCACTTACACTGGACTGCTTCTTGAATGGAACACACACACACACACACACACACACACACACACACACACACACATATACACATGAAGTTCTAGGCTATAATTTCACGTTGCTCACCCGTGAGTCCAGAGGTAGCGGCTCTCTCCCTTCATCACCAGGAGACTCCGACTCGGCAACACCACGGCAACCGAGCGCCCATCTGGGTGGCGGAAATCCATTACAGTCTAAACAGAGAGCAAATAGAAATAATTAATTATTATACTGTATTTTAGATTGTTTTCGTTGAGCTGCCTGTACAGTAATAACATAGTTAATCCAGTTTATACGTCTTTTATCTTCTGTAAATAAACACTGCGCTCATCACACCATTCACATGAAGATACATCCACAAATATTATCTTCATAGCCAAGTACAGCTTTGAGAGATTTGTGCTTCTGGGTATCTTCAAGTGAACCATTTCTAACAAAGTAATCTACTTTCAGTTCAGCGAATAGTGAATAAAGGAGTTAATCTGTACGAATAATGATTTCTTATTTGTCAGTTTCTTCCAATTTTCCATTCCACCTTAAATGGTGCAGCTGTTACAGTCTGGTGCATTCTGTTACATATAACAGCTACACCACCTAAGACGAAACGAAAAATTTGAACGAGAAGCCAATTTCTGCCCTGTTGCTGCCTGTACTAAGAAGTTCTACTGCAGTTCTACACACTTCTAAAAAAATGTAATTCTACTCAAAATGCTCTCTGGAAGGCAACTTTTACTTTTAGTTCAGTCTTTATTTTACTACAGTAACATCACTTTTAGTGAAAGGCAGGTCTGAGCCACTCCTAAGTCCCTGAATATTCCTAATTATTTTGATAATTACACTTTTGAGCAGAATCTGTTACGTTTACTGACTTTACAGCATTAAATCTAATGTCCATCAGACCTTTGCACCCAGACTGAGCGAGAGGATGGTGTCTTCAAACGGCGAGTGAGTGTCCACATGGGGCGGGATTCCTAAAACAAACAATAAACGACCGTCATTTATCTGCACCACTTAGAGTCTGTTTAAAGACTTCTTGGCTGAACCATTTTCAGTAATGCATTTTGGACTTTTTAAAAGGCTTGCGTTGTTTGTTCTAGTTCAGCTTACCGAGTTTTCCAAAATCTTTACATATTTCAGTGGTTGAGATGTGAACAGTCATTCAGAGTGGTCTGATGTGAAATGATTCACTGTACAGAGAAATTTAACTGTGAAAAAACAGATTCCACACATAGAAGTTTTGTATTTTATGTTAATTTTGTGAAATGTACACAATTCAGAGCCATGAGCACTCTAGTGGTGTTTTTTTGGATCACTTAAAGGGAGGAAACCCACACCAGCAGGAGCTCGTAAATGTCTATACAGTACTGTGCAAAAGCTGTTTATCTGTTGTAGTAAGCATTTATTTGTTAAAAAAAATAATATTAAAATAAATACAAATAACATTGATATATATAAAAGTAACAAATAACATAAAAGTGAAAATTGCATGTGTGCCAACGCACATACCTCGAGGAAGCCCAGTATTAGCATTATTTTTAGTTACTATTCAATACCTGGTTTATCTAATCAACATTTCATTATGTTAAATCAGGTGCTGCTGACGGAAGTGAATAAATTCATGCCCAGAAGAATCTTCAATTTCAACAATTTTATCTATATTAATTCTAAGGATGTGGGTTGTTTTTTTATTGTCAAAAAGTGGATTCCTCAGATAAATGGCTTTAACCAACATGTTTAGGTGCCTTTACTTTTGCACAATACTGTTCATTTTTTGTTTAATCAGTAAAGTCTAAAAAAAGACAGAATCTTAAATCTTTGCTGGCTTTTCATTTGACAAATCAGCCCCAAACAGCTTCAGTGCACTTTGTATTACGCAAGACTCTCTGATCACAAACGTTCAGATTTACTCTGCAGTGTTTAATTATCTGATGGACGACAACTACATTAACACCACCAGACCCCTCTGAATGACTCTGTTTACATATTAATCATTTAGTTGCCAATTAATAGTTCAAATAATCTGCGTGTAAATGATCCATAGTGGCTCACCCTGTCCACTCTGGTACTGGTTGACCGTTAGCTGGTCAGGAAGAACGCTGATGTGTCCTTCAGAGAGACACTTCTGCAGCACAGCGCCACACTCTGGCGGTAAACCTGCACACAGCAGCAGGAAAAAAAGATATTATTATAACACACACTTAAAAAAGATGGTTCTACAAGGTTCTCTAGTAAAGAAAATGGTTCTATATAGCGTTAAAAAGGATTCTCCTACAGTTATCATGTCAGGCTTTTTACAACAGAAGAACCCTTTTGGGTGCTACATAGAACCATCTACAGCAATTTTCCATTTTATCAGCTCGACTTATTATACAGGTGCACTTTGTAGTTCTACAGTTACAGACTGTAGTCCATCTGTTTCTCTGCATACTTTGTTACCCTGTCCTTCAGTGGTCAGGACCCCCATGGACCCTCACAGAGCAGGTACTATTTGAGTGGACACAGTGTTTAAAAACTCCAGCAGCACTGCTGTCTGATCCACTCAGACCAGCACAACACACACTAACACACCACCACCACGTCAGTGTTACTGCAGTGCTGAGAATGATCCACCACCCAAATAGTACCTGCTCTGTGAGGGTCCATGGGGGCCTGACCTCTGAAGAACAGGGTAAAAGGGGACTAACAAAGTATCAGAGAAACAGATGGACTACAGTCTGTAACTGTAGAACTACAAAGTGCACCTATATAGTAAGTGGAGCTGATAAAATGGACAATGAGCGTAGAAACAAGGAGGTGGTCAGAATGTTATGCCTGATCGGTGTGTATATATACAAACAAAAGCAGTCCAGACTCCTTAGAAGTTCAGTGTGAGTGGGCGGGGCTAAAATGTTGGAGGCTGAATAGGCAGATATAAGTAAATGTGCTGGTTTTCGTGACCTCACAAAAACGATGACTTTAAATGACTCACTGTAATGAAAATACAGCACTGACAAATCAGATTATTAAAAAGTTCAGATCTCTGTGTTATTATAAGTGTTTTTAGCAGTTGCAGACGCAGGTTAAGGTGTTTTGGTGATCAGATCACGTTCAGATTTCACTTGACTGCGTGAAAAGCCGAGTGTAAACACCTCCAGTATGTGCTGATACTGGATCACGCAAACCACACTGGGAGGGTCAGAGATGGATATTCACTCCATTTAACACCAGTGTAAACAGAACACGTTTATCTGTATACAATTACGTGAGCGGAAACGAGTCCGCCGTCTTACCTCCAGGTAAAGGTTTGTCTTTGTCCACGTTGTTGTTATCATACCGAAACTCGTACCCATAATGCTTCACTCTCCTGTGTTTCAGTTCTTTCTGCGCTGAAATAAAAACAAGATTCAGAAACAGATGAATTAAATCTACACGTTTCAATGAACAGACGTACCAAATAATAATAAATATGATCAGATTTGAAATGTAAAATACTTTTTGGTGTACAAACGACTACAATATAATATACAGTACAATCACTTTAAAGACAAAAGACCACGCCCACTTTTTAAAAAACACTACATATCAGAAACTAATGAAGTATGGAGCATTTATGTCTATAATCACTCATATCTGACCTGTCAGCTCCTCAGTGTGGGACGTCCAGTCAACAGCCTGCAGCAGCTCAGCCTCTTCTTCCACAGATACAAACTCCTCCAACACAGAGAGACCAGGAGGAAGAGGAGAAACACCGCTGACCTCACTGTCCACTGAGAGAGAGAGAGAGAATAAAGTGAGACAGTGAGATTATATATGGGGGGTAGAGAGAGAAAGAGTGAGATGTTTAAGCAGTAGAACACAGAGGGAGTGTGTTCTCGCGAAATAACATCACGGCTGTGATTTGGTCGCCATAGATCATCACAGCCGTGATGTTATTGGCGATAACACACTCCTCAAGTGTTCTGTTGCTTTAATACAACAGTTAAATAAATAAAGTAATAAATTAATAAACCGGGCCGTGAACGCGGCGTTTAATATGGTTTAATGTTTGCAGTTCCTTCACCAAATTATAGTTCCTTAACGAGCAGCTTGTTGCTACGTCAGAGTAACGAGCTCCGCCCACTCACTGCGCAGCCGGCAGTTCGTTCTCCAGCTCCTTACACTGAATTCCCAAACTGTCATCACCACTGAGCAGCTTTTCAGTCGGCAGCTGAGACAGAAGAACAGCTGAACAACCTGGAATAAGCCAGAAATGAACCCAACACCATTCGCCAAACTAAATGGGCTGTAAGATGCTTTACAGACTGGCTGGAACAAAACAACATTAATACTGATCTGGCAAAAACTGACAAAACTGAGCTAAACTTGATATTGTGGCAGTTTTATGGCTCAGTCTGATTTGGTCAGACTCTGAAGATCAGACTACACGTTTGGCGAATGGTGTTGGGTTCATTTCTGGCTGATTCCAGGTTGTTTAGCTGTTCTTCTGTCTCAGCTGCCGACTGAAAAGCTGCTCAGTGGTGATGACAGTTTGGGAGTTTAGTGTCGTCTCATCTTCAGAGTCTGACCAAATCGGCTGTCGGTCAAAAGTGATCTTAAAAGTGTCCGTTTTCTGTTTGTGGCAAAGTAAGAAGTAAAAACATTCAAATGGCTTGAGCGTCTCCTACAGCTGTCAAAGTCGTTGCTTAGCAACGGCATCTCAGCAGAGTGATACAGTGTTTGTGATGTTATGGTGAAATAAGAGCACAATTAGAACGCTTCTCAACCAATCAGCTTGCGTGGCCGGAACTAACTGTATAACTGTATAAAATGAATTAAAAGAGTAAGGCAGTGCATGTAAAACAGTGAACGGCACAAAATGGATTAAAATGAAAAGGATTTTTTTTTAATAAAAATAAAAGGTAAGAGGACTAGAGAAAACTGAAATTGAAAACTGAAAAAAAAAATTGAAACAATAAAATTAATAAAATAAAACAAACACAAAAAATAAATACAAAAAGAAACAATGCATAAAAAGATCAACTTAAAAAATGCTAATGTTTCCAGCTTTAAAAAAGGAAAGCAAAGCAGATGCCAGACAAATACTAACAGCTCCAAATCTCTGGAGCACAGAATCAAAAAACTCCTTCACCAGCTTTTAAGCACCTATCCAGTCTTTACTCCCTTCAGCAGTCTGACCCACAAAAACTAGTACAATTTAACAGCCCTTAAAATCAGCTATAAAGGCTGTTTTGTTATGTTTACCTTTTTCAACGTAGCTGAAGTACAGCGTGACCTCCTGACCCTGACTCCTCAGCACTCGCCCGTTCAGCAGCCGGTGGGCGCTCTGACCGTCCTCCACTGACGCGTACGTGACGTAAGCGTACGGTTTATTAGGAGGCATGAGGAGAGACTCTACAGTGCCCCCTTCCTTAAGGACCTCCAGCAGCAGCTCTCTGCTCACTCCGTTCCCCAAACCTCCGTTAGACACCACCAGATTCTGCAGATACACAAACACACACGAGTCATCATGACAGTGTGGGTGAAAGTGTTTTGAGAAGTTTGGAATTAGAAATAATAACCGATTCTCCTTCAGTACTGTGATGTATTAGTGAGTGAATCACGGTTTGGGGAGGATCTCTGAGCGAGCTGAGTGTTCTGTGATGGGGGGACGGGTTGAGACGTAATGTAATGGTGTTATTTTGCCCCAGCTGCTGGTGGACAGTGACCTCATCTCATATACAATAATATCGATGATATACAATAATATCACCATTTCAAGGTAATATTTTATTATGTAATAATCGACCCCTTGCAATGAAAAACATACATATACCATAAAGCATCTGAATACATCACTAATCTTTAAAGATTACAATAGAATGACATAACGTTGAGTCTGTAGCTATTCCAGTTCCCGATGTTTGAGGGGGAATTCCACCAATTTTTCAAAATTCCCCCATAATTCATAATTTGAGATGTAAACAGAGCGATTCAGAGTGGTTTGGTGTGAAATGGTTCAGATGTCTTTACAGACACTATCTATCCAGAACCACCAGTGAACCTACATGAGTCTTCTGAGTTTATATGGAATGTTGATGATGGAAAATAGTGGAAAATCTGAAATAATAAGTTTTCTTTGGGGACTATTTTGTCTCACAGCGCCCTGCATGTATCCCTCCACCATAAATGGAGTTTAAGTTCTCTAAACTATCATAAAACAGTGTCTCAGTCATCAGGCAGTGAATTCATAACCATTTCATGTAGGAACTTTCTGTGAGGGAGCTTTTAGAGGTGGACGTCTGGTTCCTATCACCACCACTGTGAACAGTTCTGACTCAGTAAGTTTATCTAGAACAGAGCGTTTCACACCAAACCACTCTGAATGACTCTGTTTACATCTTAACCGTTTAATGATGTGTAACTTTTGAGAAATGGGTGGAGTTCCCCTTTGCTGTCAGTCTTCAGTCTGTACTGTAACATAACGGTGGTGTACCCGGCTCCGGTACCTGAGTGGGCTGCTGTGAGGTGCTGAGTCCTGCGTGTCTGAGCAGAGTCTGCTGTGTTTTTCTTTCTCTCCGCTGAACTTTCAGCTCTTTTTTACTCCTCTTCTCCCTCCTCACGTTCCCCACTGCAGCCTCCATCACGGCGCACCTCCTAACTGAGTCCCCAGCGCAGCAAGAGCTGCCACATCAGTTCCGCCACAGCGCGCCATCACTTTTCATTAATGCTATTTTTAACGGAAGCCCTGAAGCTCTGCGTATGCGGAGCCCCGCTGGTGACATCGAGTATAAATAAAAATAATGTGTGGCCACGACTTAGTAAGGCATGGGAATGAAATAATTAAGCCTTAACCACAGCTTAATAAGGCATGATCTCGTTCCCTTGCTTTACTAAGTCATGGCTACGACTTAATAAGCCGTGATCTTGTTCCCACGCCTTACTAAGTCATGGTCATGACTTAATCATCTCGTTCCCATGCCTTACTAAGTTGTGACAACGCATTATTTTAATTTTTACTCGATGTCACCAGCGGGCTGTGTGTGTTTTTCTGAGTTATTTTCATTTGTTTTCTCAGAGCCCTGCTGGTGACATCGAGTATAAATAAAAAATAATGCGTGGCCACGCCTTATTAACGCGTGGGAACGAGATCCTAATCCTTGGCCACGACTTAGTAAAGCATGGGAACGAGATCATGCCTTATTTAGCTGTGGTTAAGGCTTAATTATTTCATTTCCATGCCTTACTAAGTCGTGGCCACGCATTAGTACCTCATTTCCACATCCTTACTAAGTCATGGCAACGACTTAATTATCTCGTTCCCACACCTTACTAAGTCGTGGCCACACATTATTTTTACTTAGGGCTTCATAGTTTTCTACAGAGCCCTGCTGGTGACATCCCATGTAAAGATAATGCATGACTTAGTAAGGCATGGGAATTAAATAATTAAGTTGTGGCCACAACTTAGTAAGGCGTGGAGATCCTAATTCATGACCATGACTTAGTAAGGCGTGGGAACGAGATAATTAATTTGTGGCCACGACTTGGTAAAGCGTGGGAATGAGATCATGCCATACTAAGCAGAGGTCAAGGCTTTATTATGATTCCCATGCCTTACTAAATCGTGGCCACACACTAGGATCTCTTTCCCAAGCCTTACTAAGTCATGGCCATGACTTAATTATCTTGTTTGCTTCATTTTCATTTATATGGAATGTCATCAGCAAGGCTCCATAAAGGGTTTCTCAAAATTTTGTGATATTTACGTTATTGTGGCAGAACGAAGGCTGTTTTCTTGAGATCTTGAGTTAATTACATCATTATTATGACATAACGAAGACTGTTTTATCAAGATAACATTCGTTTTGTCATGATAATGGCATAAATAACTCGAGATCTTGACAAAAACAAATGATATTAACTCATAACTACAGAGCCCTGCTGGTGACATCCTGTATAAATTAAAATAATGTGTGGCCACGCCTTATTAAAGTGTGGGTAATGCGTGAACGAGATCACAGCTTACTAAGTCATGGCCACGCTTTAGGATCTCATTCCCACGCCTTATTGTTATTTATACAGGACGTCACCAGCGGGGCTCCGTACATAACAGAAAAAAAACAGAGTAAAAAATGACAATTCATGGCCCTTCAGGGCTTCCATAATTCTATAGTTAATATTTCTTTGATGTGTTTGAATGAGGCTGTGATTGTGCAGAGCAGATACGGAGACGCTTCAGGGCGACGCGACCCTGTTACCATAGAGTTAATGTGGGCTGTGTCCCAAATCCAGCGCTTGTACCCTACGCAGTGAATTCAGGCACTTTTAGGGCCTCTATTAATAACAATGAAGTCTTTCCCCGATATCTATCAACTCATTTTTAATTCAGGCAACAGCTGCATTATTTCTGAAGCTTGTGGATAAAATAAAATCCTAAATTTCCAAAATGTTAGCATTAGCAAAGCAGCACAGTAGTTGATCCAAAAGCTTGAAAATAGACCAAAAAAAGAATTAGGAACTAAATATGAAGAATTAAAATCAAACGTTGGGGGGATTAGAGTAATTACTCTTCTCATACATATACTTAAAAATACTCAAAATTACAAATAAATGTTCAGTTTAGCAGGTAGCACTCTGCACTGAAGGGAGCCAGTTAGCAACCACCCAAAAGATGGTTCTGCAAATGGAGAATGTGAAGTATATGGTTGTAAACAGCACCAAAAAGGGTTCTTCTATTGTATTATGTTTAATATAACAACAGAACTCTTTATAGTGCTGTATACATCCATACACAACACGTTCTCCACCAGTCTGGAACTAATAGCTAAACTATTTTAGCATGAAATACTTCTATATGGAATTCATGGTCCTAAACAGAACCATTCCCTTTACTAGAGAACCCTTGAAGAACCATCGTTCAGAGTGTACCTTACAGTAGCATGTCTTTGTTTTCCTGACTTAGTCCACCGTTTATTAGCCCTTCATGAAAGAGCAGTAATGCTAATACAGATGACGGGGCTGCTATTTGGAACCAGGCCGTAATCACTCTAGAACAGTACTGGAACGTAAAGAAAGGACACAAAACTCACACCCGCAGAACCAAATGTGTTCATTTAATAAAAAAACAGACCAACATGAAACTGTCAGTCCATACAGTCACATTACCGTCATGTCAGAACACTGACAACCACCTGTGACCAACCTACGATTTAGAAAAGCTGATTCTATATAATCAAAGAAAGCAAAGTTATGATGAAAGCAAGAAATTCACATAAAACAAATGTTTATCACCTCTCGATATACTATATTACATGATAGGATGTGGAAAAACTTTTCCAGTCAAGTTACTCGCACCTTAAAGGAACAGCACGGCCAAACACGCTAACGTGGCTAACAACGAACGGACTGTCAGCTGGTTGATGGCTGCGTAATTAACTGGCGTCCATTTGTCTTCATTTATTGTCAGCAACAGTAGCTTTGACTGAACTGTTCCTTTAAACATTGTGTTTGAACCAAACATTAACTGAGCGAATTCATCAGGAGGCGTCACGGCGGTGAAGAGCCAAACAGCACAATCTGACAGGTTAGCGAAGTAATAAAGTCTCCTGTGGGCATTAAATACAGAATTTGTCGGACATCGGAAGGAAGACAGGACACGCAGCGTAAAAACAAATTCAGCTTAAGCCACAGCAGCGGCCTCATCCTGAAGAATCTGTGTGCGCCCCCTGGTGGCCAAAGCGGGATCAGCAGTAATGGAAAGGTCCAAACAGTACAATCATAAATGTCTCTTTACTTCTTCTGCTTTGCAGGTGGCCTAAAAAGGAGAGGAAGAGAAACATTTAACAGTTAGTTTGGAAGAATTAATGGGGTAAAAATGCATGCAGTAATTCAATGACATCAGGAATTTGGGAATATTAAACAACTAATTAAAAGTGTAAATCCCACCAAAACAAGGCTGGTGTACTGTTTATATTGTGTATACTCTACTACTGTCTATACAGAGCAAAATCAGGCTGTTTGTAAATGTAAAAGCTGATATTTGGGTACAAAACACATCCGGTCAGCGCAGGAAGCAACTCATTTTAAGTAGGAGTAAATTAAATAGAACAGACTGAACTAAAATTCGGTCAATAATGGTAAAAATCTTGTGTTTGAGGCTGTAATGTAAAATGTACTTGAGTATGTTACTGGTGACAAGCTAGACTTCAGCCTGATAAACAATTTCCCTATAATCAGTTTCATAAAAGTGTTGATTATTTGAATCGCTTTACAGTTTAAATCCTCTAAGTTAGTGAACGTGATGCAGCCCTGCTCTCAAATAACTCAGTATTAGTACAAATTGATTTACACTCCCGAGTAACCGGCGATACCGACCTGTAGACGCCCACCACCACGGCGTGGTCTCTCTCGTACGGCTCCAGAGTGAGCTGCTCCTGTGGCTTCATGTTCTCTGCGCTCATCTTCTTCACCTCAGATGCGAACACGGCCTCCGGAGCCGCCGTGGAATCGATACAGTTCGCCTGGTGAGGAGAGAAAACGTTTACTCACCACTGCTGAAGTCCAGACGTCACAGACACAGCTTTAAAGGAACAGTTCACCAAAAAACTTACACACACCACATTAGAGCTGAACGATTCTGGCAAAATGTCTCATTTGGATTTTTCTGACCAATATTGTGATTTAAATTGCAAGTGTTTTCTATAAACTGATGTTTGTATTTTTTTAGCTAAGAAGACCAGCGTATGTTTTTTTGGCTAGAGGCCCTTAACGCACCAGCCTGCCAGTTCATGGTTGTGAGGTCACAGCACACGGATGTTTGGCTGCTTCTGATTCGACAAATTAATCTAAAAGCAGCTCAGAAGCTCCATGTGGTTAGAATAAACTTCCCTACTTGAACCATCTTTAAAAGTGTTATTGACAACAGACTGAAATAAAAATTGCAGCTCTTGCGATTTGAAAAATGAAGCGTTTCAAATTGTGATAATAAAACAATGAATCTATCAACTCTATCCCAGATCAGCCGAGACATGTTTGGTGTTCAAACTTTGCCTCTTTATTTTAGAGACTGGGGCTACAAGGCTACTGGCGCTAACAAACAGTAGAGGTCAATAGTCACCCAAACCTGTTCCGTAAATTGATGTGGTTTAGACTTACTGAGAGCGATAAAAATAAACTAAACTTCACGGTGTAGCTGAGCGCTGCAGGCAGACGCTCTAGAGAACAGGCGCTGTGCTGAACTCCTGCACAATCAGACGTTCACTTTCACTCAATTATGTTTGCAATTGCTGTTATTGCAATTTGTAAAACAAATGTAAACTTACAAATGTTCAAGATTAACTGCTACTTATTAAAAAAATATAAATATCAGAATTTATTGGTATTTAGCGCAACACAAGCGTGTGCCACCTTAATGAAGACCTGGGTGCAGTTAAAGCGGCTGAGGACACTTTTGGGGATGAATTTGCACAACTTGGGTGACTATTGACTTTATTGTTAGCAGTGTTAACTTTGTAGCTCCAGTAGTAAAAATAAGGATGCAAAATCTGGACACTCAGCTGATCTGGTGAACGAGAAAAACTGCATAAATCTGATTTTTCAATGAATTCTTCCCTTAACACAGAGTTACTTCCACACACACAGAAACAGAACAAGCTGAATTATAAAATAAACCTGAGCCCGTTACAGACGTCCGATTTCACCAAGACAAACTCCTCATTAATGGTGTTCTAAGTGGCTGATTTACCTTGATGGAGATGACGAAGTGGCCTCCGTTCTTGAGGAAGTTGTGCGCGTTGAGAGCGACGATTCTCGTCTGGTCTGGCTGAGCAACGTCAGCAAAAATAACATCTACCATACCTGAAAGACACAGCAGCAGAGTTGAGGATCTAAACGACAAAACTACACAGAGCTGTGACGAGAAAAAACATTCT
This sequence comes from Colossoma macropomum, assembly GCF_904425465.1. NCBI lineage: Eukaryota > Metazoa > Chordata > Actinopteri > Characiformes > Serrasalmidae > Colossoma > Colossoma macropomum. The sequence continues at coordinate 6,565,406 of NW_023494809.1, forward strand.
ACACTCTTAAAAAGACGGTTCTTCAAGGTTTCTTTAGTTTAAAAAAAAAGGTTCTATTTAAAACCTTTTGCATGAGTGAAGAGTTCTTTGCACTGTGAAAGGGTTCTTTAGACTGATGAGAGAAAGTGCTGTAGATGGTTCCATGTAGAACCTTTTTGAAAAGGATTCTATATAGCACCTAAAAGGGTTCTTCTGTTGTTACGAAGTCAAGCTTGACATAAGAGAAAAACCCTTTTTTTGACATAATACACAGAACCTTTTGCAAAAATATACAATAAAAAACCATCTACAGTACATTCTTCAATATCTGAAGAACCATCTCATGGTACAAAGAACACTGTAATTATGCCAAGGGTTCTTTGAGTGTTCAAGGTTCTATACATAATCATTTTCTTAACTAAAGAACCATCTTTAAGAGTGTATATTAAATGACAATGAAGTTGTAGACTGTAACCTAAAGTTTCAACAAGGTAAACTGTCCAGAAATGACAGAATAACAGTAAATATATTAATACATAATTAAGTTAATTGCCTAATTGAATAATAATCAATAGGCTGATCTATTCTGAATATAATCCTGAGCAGCCGCCGTCCTGCAGACTTACCAACCAGCATGCGGTACTTGTGTGGGTGTCTGGCGTCCTCGATGATGGGGATAATGTTGGTTCTCTTCTTGGCGACGTTCAGTAAGTCTCTCCCGGAGCGGTGAGAAAACTCCACCGCGTACACCAAACCCTCCTGGACAGATAAGATAAACAAACACTGTTACTCAGCTCTGTATCAGACACAGCTGTATTACTAGGTGGAGTAACGGGGTAAGTTGACCCACCGGCCCGACGATGTCAGACACGTGAGACACGGTCGTTCCGGACGCAGCGCCGAGGTACATGACTTTCGCTCCGGGTTTAATGTGGATCTGATCCACTCCACCCAAAATGGCAGCTGCCAGCTTCGAGCGGAACGGGTTCCACGCTCTGTACTCGATCTTCGTTTCCCCTTCCTAAAGATGACAGAAGAAACAGTCAACAGACACATCACTATTATAAACCTTCATAATCCACCAATTTTCCTACATTTCTGCGCATTTATTTTGTTAAAGTTGCACCAAAGTCATTCAGAGTGGTTTGGTGTGAAACGCTTCGTTCTAGAGAGTCAGAACTGTTCACAGTGGTGGTGATGGGAACCAGACGTCCACCTCTAAAAGCTCCTCACAGAAAGTTCCTACATGAAATGGTTATGAATTCACTGCCTGATGACTGAGACACTGTTTTATGATAGTTTAGAGAACTTAAAATCCATTCATGGTGGAGGGATACATGCAGGGCGCTGTGAGGCAAAATAGTCCCCAAAGAAAACTTATTATTTCAGATTTTCCACTATTTTCCATCATCAACATTCATATAAACCCAGAAGACTCGTGTAGGTTCACTGGTGGTTCTGGATAGTAAATAAAATGTCTATATTTGTGTTGTAGTCATGGCGACCCCTGGTTCCTATCACCACCACTGTAAAGACATCTGAACCATTTCACACCAAACCTCTCTGCCTGACCGCTTCACTGCTTTCTTGAAAGACATCTGAGATATTTGAAAATTGACATGGAAAGAATTGACTTGTAGACAATTCTTCATGCACTGCAAACTCTGCACATTTATTTTTCGTAGTTTTGAAATGAATAGTATTAAAGCGTATTACGGTTAATGAGGACTTCCTTTCACTGATCGCGTTTGTTTAAGTGTTCGTTTGCTAAAGGGAACCCTGACTGTTCAGACTTGTATGCTTTAAAATAACATGTTTAATAACATTAAAACACAACATATAAAGCAAAAGGAAATGTTTAGCCTGTTACATAACAAACCCCTCTACTGGTAGACCACCACTGTCGCACTGTGATGTCATATGGTTGCACTAAGACAATCAAACAAGTTCCTCTCTCGGGGAATATCACGTTCTAGCCAAATCTGGAAAGGCTGAAGTAGATATTTGAGTTCAATGATGTTCATCACTCAACGTACAAGACAGAGAGCAAAACAGCAACTACTAGTAGATGGATTTGTCAACTTTTACAAACAAATAAAATATTTTGCTAATATTTGGACACGAACACTTCCAACAGACGGTGCTTCAAGGAGAGAATGGTTTTATATGGAACCATGAACACTCAAAGAACCCTTCGCATGATTAAAGGGTTCTTCGCATGATAAAAGCGTGAAAGGAAAATGTCAGGTAAAGGAAAATGTGCTGTAGATGGTTCTATATAGAACCTTTTTGAAAATGGTTTTATATAGCACCAGAAAGAGTTCTTCTATTGTTACATTGCAAATTTTCCATTGATCTGAAAAACGCTTTCATCATGCAAAGGGTTCTTTGAGTGTTCATGGTTCTATATAGAACCATTTCCTCTACTAAAGAACCTTTGAAGCACCAGATTTAAGAGTGTACATCATATTGAGGCTTACATGTCTTGACAGTCCGGGTTCTTTTAGTGGTAACACTGTTTCCCGAGTACAACTGCGCTACCAGAGCACGAACAGAACCGGACTGTTCTCCTAAGAGACAAACTGACAAAACAATAACAATATCCAGTACAATCAGGCTCACCTCCACACTAATCCTCTTCTCTCCGTACACCGACTCTCCCATCACCATGTTCTTCGTCACCAGCGCGTCCTCCTTACCGCGGCAGATAAACACGCCTGAAGGGTCAAAGGTCGGCGGTCAGTGAAGCACGAGCGACTCACTGGCATTATTATTCATGCAGGCGTTAACAGCTGTTAGCCACACGCTCACCTTCGTGTCTGTGAGGTTCCACTGTGACTTTCTTTCCTCCTCTAAATCCTCCTCGTCCTCCTCCTCCTCCTCTTCCCCCACGGCCTCTGGGGGTCCCTCTGCCGCCACCGCGGCCCCTGAAGCCGCCTTCACCACCCGGAGACCTAAAACCTCCACCTGCAACAAACCAGAGAAAAATTAATAAGAGTGGCTTATGTTGCACATATTTGATTTACGCACAGGATGATGAATATTAGGCTATATAATGTCCATTTTAATCAGAGACATGAATGTTCAGCTATACTGTACTTGTTTTATTCAGTGTGATGCATGTTCAGCTATACTGTACTTGTCTTATTCAGTGTGATGAATGTTCAGCTACACTGTATTTGTTTTAAACAGTGATCAGCACTTTTCTGTGTTCTGACGATAACAAAGTACAAAATGCAAATTAAAGCTGAGTAACTGTGTCAGTGTTGAGGTTCTTCCTCACCTCCTCCTCCCCTTCCTCCTCTGAATCCTCCTCTTCCTCCTCCACGGTCACCTCCACGGCCTCGTCCTCCAAAACCTCCTCCGAAACCTCCACGGCCTCCGCCACCTCGCGGGCTGAATCCTGCAGGGGGGGAATAACTCGGTCAACAACCTGGCAACCCAATTACCAATCCATACGACACTACATCAGTAACAGTGTAATCCCAGTCACTGACACCAACAGATTAACCTTCAAAAGTTAAAAGCGGAAATAATCTTATTACCCAACATTACTTGAGTACAAAAGTTCGCTTTTGTTTGTGAATGTACAAGTTAATAAAAGTAAACATTCTTTGAGTTACTCTAAATCTCTGTATAATACCTTTTAGATGAATGGGTTCTTCTGAAATACGGAGGCGGAGAAAAAAATACAAAATAAAAGACTTCTGTATTTGAGCAAAACTATAGACACTCTTGGTATAATATTACTTGAGTAAATGTACTAGATTTCTACATGAATACTCCTCTACAGTATTCTCCACAAAGTACTACGTTTAAAGTACTTCTGAGCTACTGTAGATCTTGCATAACATTTTTAATAAGGTGATTAAGCTGCTTGAGTTTGAGAACTGAGAATAATCACTTTTACAATTATACAAAAACTAAAGTACCGTTACTTTTGATATTTACAATCACAGGCAAGTAATTTAACAAATGTATTTAGACTTTTACTCAAGTATATAAGTATTTTATTTTGTACTTTTTTCTTTCATCAGTGCTGAATATTCAGTTGCACTTAACAGAACTTGTTCATGAAAATAATAGATACCAACACTAAAGTCAGCTGAGAGTACTCAATCATGCGCAACTACACAATATTTATAATAACTAAAGTACTGTTACTTTTGATCCTTTGGTACAATCAAACAAGTATTACTGCTCTTTTACTCAGGGAGAAAGAGAAATAGAGTACTGGAGTAATGTTTTCCCAATACTATTTCTATATGTACTTAAATACAAATGTACTGTACTTTAAAATCATTGCAAATGAATGGAGGCAACAGAGAAACACTGAAGCTGCTGTTATGGTGGTGAATGGAGTTTAGCACATGTGGCCCACAGCGTGGAGACTTACAGACCCTCAGAGTGGACACAGAAACAAACACAACCAGCTCAGGGCTAAATTAACCCCACATTTAACTACTAAACTCAGCTAGAAGCGCTTAGACTAAGAAATTAAACGCCTTTTAGGATTAAATACAGCGGTTAATGTTGCTGCCACTCCAGCTGCGCCCACATGGCATAAAGAGCGCTGCACTATAAGGATCTGCGCCTCTAACTGAACCCACTTAAATATGATTTAAAGACGATTTCAACGACCTAACATGTTTCCCATCCTTTAAACGCCCCGTTAAAGTCTTTTAAAATAACTTAAAAGCGGGTTCGCATTAGCTGCAGCGCTAACTCGGCTAAGATGACCCATTTAAATCCACAGTCCAGGCTTTTCTTTCACTCCAGGCTGAATGTAAACACGTGTGAGTGTAAACAGATACTCACCGGGCTTCATCTTCACTCTGGATCTGTATTAAACTGTGTTTATTAGAGATTAATCTGCGCTTTTCCTGCAGCCGCTCCGCCGCAACGCCACCGGATTCAGTTCAGCGCTGCCACCACGTGTGAAACACGGACCTTTTCCCAGCGTGCACCGCGCTCTGTAGGGTTTCACGCCGCCCACTAGCGGTGGCTGAGCGCAGGTGCCCGTCTAATCCGCACGCGCGCTCCCTTCGTAGGGCACTTAGAAGGGAGCACCCTCGCCGCGGCCATTTTGTAGCGTCATTCCGAGGTGAAGTGCTTGAAAACAGTCGTAACTGACTAATGGGGTCCCCATTTTTGGACACTTTTACTCTAAAAATGCTTTTTAATAGATTAAATATGTTTAAATATTTAAATGTAAGATGTAAAATGCAAATTTTGGATGTCTTTTAATGTCTAACCAGGGGGCAAATGATGAAAATTAGCCTCTTTTACAGCTCTGTTGATATGGTTTATTAATGGGAACTGCAAATAAATAAATAAAATTAATGTACACTCATGAATTTATACTGTAAAAATATTTATCCTGTACCAGTTGTATGAAAAGCGTAAGTATCTTACATTGCAATGCTATTACACATTATAATAGTTTTACAGTATTCCTATTATAAATATATGCAACACAAATTAAGGTGCTAAACATATTTAATTGTGCCAGTTTTGGAATAATTTAATATATGCCCCTATATGCACATACACTATAGAGAGAAAAATATTGGGACACATCTCTTATTTATTAGGGGTTTCAGCCACACACACTGCTAACAGGTGGATTAAATTAAGCACTTAGTCTTGCAGTCTCGATAGATAAACACTCGCAGTAGAGGGTCGTACTGAACAGCTCAGTGACTTTAAACATGCCACAAGTCTGTTTATGAAATTTCTGTCCTGCTAGATCTGCCCTAGACAACTGTAAGTGCTATTAATGTGAAATGGAAGCGTCTAGGAGCAACAACAGCTCAGCCATGAAGCGGTAGACCACGCAAACGTCCACGCTGTCCACAAATTAAAACTCTAAAACGCAGAAGAGGAAATCATATATAAACAGGATCCAGAAATGCTGCCACCTTCTCTGGGCCTGAGCTCATTTAAAATGGACTGTTGGGAAATGGAAAAATGTCCTGTGGTCCAATGAATCAACATTTGAAATCCTTTTTGGAAATCATGGACACTGTGTCCTCTGGGCTAAAGACCACTCAGCTTGTTATCGGTGCACAGTTCAAAAGCCAGTATTCATGATGGTATAGGGGGCATTAGTGCACATGGCATGGGTGATGTGCACATCTGTGAAGGCACCATTAATGCTGAACGATATATACATGTTTTGGAAACATATGCTGCCATCCAGACGACGTCTTTTTCAGGGCCTTGATTATTTCAGCAAGACAATGCAAAACCACATTCTGCATGTATTACAGCAGCATTGCTCCGTATTAAAAGAGTCCAGGAGCTAAACTGACCTGCCTGTAGTCCAGACCTGTCACCACTGATTTGGTGCATTATGAAATAAAAAAAAAAACAAAGAAGACCCTGAACTGTTGAGCAGCTGAAATCCTGTATCAAACAAGAACAGCAAAACATTTCACTTTCTAAACTACAGCAGTGTCTCCTCAGTTCCCAAACACCTACAGGGTGCTGTTAAAGAAGAGGTGATGAAACACAGTGGTAAACAGGCCCCCGTCCCAACTTCTTTGGAACGTCTTATTGGCATCAAATTCAAAATGGGCAAATATTTTTCAAAAAACAAAAAAATTCTCAGTTTCAACATTTGATATGTTGTCTTTGTAGTATTTTTCTTTCAAAATATGGTTTACATGATTTGCACATCATTGCATTCTATTTTTATTTACATTCTGCACAACTTCCCAACTTTTTTGGAAATGGGCTTATACATATATATATTACAAACTTGATATATATATATACATATATATATATGTATATATATATATTGAAATATATGTGGCAATATAGTTCTTTGCATGAGTTAACACAAAATACACTTGCATAATACATAAAGATTTACTTTTTCAATGCTCAGTGTATATTTGTGTTTTTTTACATTTAATATACACTACATCAATTGGAACAGTGAAATATGACTGTTTTTAATAATACAATAGTACATAAATCCACTAAATAGACTCAATATGAAATGAAATGAAGAACCAACTGTAAACAAAAAGAGTTCTTTTTTAATGTAAATGTATCCACAACGTGTCAGAATGACCATCAGTACTTCTGAACGAGACTCTGAGAGCAGGTCCAGCTGGAAAAGACAGTGTCCTGAGTGATTGCGTAATTCCCAGAAGGTTGCTAGGATGTTGCTAGATGGATGTCATGGTGTTCCTGGTGGTCACTGTGTTGCTAGGTCATTGCTATGGTACCCAAGGTGGTTGCTAGGGTGTTCCCAGGTGGTTGCTATGGTATTCCAGGTGGTTGCTCAGTGGTTGTAGACATACACACATAGATGCCGCATTGGCCGCTGGACCATGCGTCAAAGTCGCCACCATATTGGTCTGGGCAGCTTGTCATAACTCTCAGAAGGTTGCTAGGGTGTTGCTAGGTGTTTGTTATGTGATCTCTGATGGTTGCTAGGGTGTTGCTTTTAGTTTGCTATGCGATCTCTGGTGGTTGCTAGGGTGTTGCTAGGTGCTTGCTATGAGATCTCTGGCTGTTGCTAGGGTGTTGCTAGGTGTTTGCTATTTTGTCTCTGGTGGTTGCTAGGATGTTGCTAGATGATTGCTATGGGATCTCTGGTGGTTGCAAGGGTGTTCCTAGGTGTTTGCTATGGGATGTCTGGCAGTTGCTAGGGTGTTGCTAGGTGCTTGCTATGGGATCTTTGGTGGTTGCAAGGGTGTTGCTAGGTGTTTGCTATGGGATCTCTGGCGGTTACTAGGGTGTTGCTAGGTGTTTGCTATGGGGTCTCTGGTGGTTGCTAGGATGTTGCTAGGTGATTGCTATGGGATCTTTGTCGGTTGCAAGGGTGTTGCTAGGTGTTTGCTATGGGATCTTTGGTGGCAGCTGCAAGGGTGTTGCTAGGTGTTTGCTATGGGGTCTCTGGTGGTTGCTAGGGTGTTGCTAGGTGATTGCTATGGGATCTCTGGCAGTTGCAAGTGTTGCTAGGTATTTGTAATGGGATGTCTGGCGGTTGCAAGGGTGTTGCTAAGTGTTTGCTCTGGGATCTCTGGCAGATTGGTAGGGTGTTGCTAAGTGTTTGCTATGGGATCTCTGGCAGTTGCTAGGGTGTTGCTAAGTGTTTGCTATGGGATCTCTGGTGGTTGCTAGGGTGTTGCTAAGTGTTTGCTATGGGATCTCTGGCGGATTGGTAGGGTGTTGCTAGGTGATTGCTATGGGATCTCTGGCGGTTGCTAGGGTGTTGCTAAGTGTTTGCTATGGGATATCTGGTGGTTGCTAGGGTGTTACTAGGTGCTTGCTATAGGATATCTGGTGGTTGCTAGGTGTTTGCTAGCTGATTCAATTATATAATGATACCCTAGCTAGCTGCTTGGGAGTTGCTCGGTGAGTGTAGTGGTGTTCCAGGTGGTTACTATTTCATCCCACATGGTTAACAGGATGATGTAATATAAGTGAGATTTACATTCTTTTCCCCACAGAGGTTCATCATTCATTTCTATGGGGAAAAAAATCATAATTTAGTGATTGTATTTTTTCATTGCATGAAAACTGCATGTCTGATCAAAAAGCTGTATACAAGCACACTATTCCTGATCAGACTGAACGTTCCATAGTTGCAATCTTCAAAACTGCGGGATGAGTTAGTGGACAGAAATCTGGCAGATAAATAATAATAATAGGAGGAAGAATATATTGTTGGATAACACTAAACACAGCAGTGTTTATAGTGTGTATTTATTATTTACAGCACATTTCAGTTTCCCCGCTTGAACACAGGTGGTTAGACTGATGGCTGTCAGGTGTGTTACTGCAGGGTAAACTCTGAGTGGTGGAGGTGAAACAGCAGCAGCACAGCTGGAAATCAAATAAAAGAAGTTTTATAAATCGGACAGTAGGAGAGATCTGCTTTGTGGAGATATTTGCAGGACTATGAACATTGAAGATGTTGATCATGTTGATGATGGAAAAATAGTGGAAAATCTGAAATAATATGTTTTCTTTCGGGACTATTTTGCCTCACAGCACCCTGCTTATTATGTATCCCTCCACCATGAATGGAGTTTAAGGCCAAAATTTTCTCAAAACTATCATAAAACAGTGTCTCAGTCATCAGGCAGTGAATTCATAACAATTTCATGTAGGAACTTTCTGTGAGGGAGCTTTTAGAAGTGGACGTCTGGTTCCCATCACCACCACTGTGAACAGTTCTGACTCTGTAAGTTTCTCTAGAACGAAGCGTTTCACACCAAACCACTCTGAATGTAATATACGGAATATAGTGATAATAAACTGTAGGATGAGCATGAATGAAGTACAAAACTTGACTCAGCTACATATTTAATTCTTGCTTCATGATTGCAGTTTCCTACAGTTAGTCTTCAGTGTTTTTACTGTTTTCTGAACTGTTGCTTTTTAAAGTGTTTCTCCAGTTTCGGTGAGTCTTGCCAAATTCCTTACAGGAATTCACTCGCCATCTTAGTAACACCACCGGGCAGTTATTCCAGCCTTACAAGACCAGGCTCCTCTCTCTGAATGGTGAGAGGCCAAAATCCTCGAAACTGAAGGTCAAGTTACAACCAAGTCAATGATAAAATTTGACAAAAAATCATAAATATTTTGTAGCATTTAGCTAAATAATGCACAATGCATGATTTTTTGGGTGGTTCTGGCTACTGCGCCTGCGCAGATCTCCATAACAACTGGGGCTTTCCCTGCCCTTGCTGTAACCAGCAAGCTGATTGGCTCCTTTTTTCATAAAGGGCGGGACTTTCTCTGTAAACAGCCGTCATGTTGAGCGTTACGAGATTTCCCATTCATATTTCAATGAGCCACCGTCTCCTCCTCCTTTATAACGTCTCTGGTCTAGCTAATACAGCTGATGCACATAAGAATGAAACACAAGTACATGTCTGTCTGTGTCTGATTGTTGGTAAAATTAGCTAAGGTAGCACTAATGTTAGTGAAGTTAATAACTAGATTAACAAAGCTGCCATCTAGCAAACATTAGCAAGTCAGCTAACAATATGAATGTTATTAATAATGAAAATATCAGCGCCGTCGGAAAACCAAACATTGTATCTCCATCCAGCTACTGTTTACACTCTTTCAGTACAATCACAACAGTCAGTTTCATCTGCTTATGAGGGTCTGAATCACAACTGACATTACGAAATGTTTTCCGCACATTGCGTGCAGTTATATATTTCCAAATCCCCAAATCCTACATAGTGTTGCTTTAACAGGTTTCAAGCTTAAAGACTTTGTAATTGAGTTATAATTTTCAGTGATCTACACTTCTGCAGCAAGAAAAAAACTCAAAAACAAGGTCCGTGTCGATGTTTAGGTCTCAAATTATGCTAAAATCAACATTACACTGATGAAGATGTGATGACAGTAGTAGATAATTCACTCACATCCTCAGAGACGCTCCTTCACCAGTTTAGACTGAGTTCTCTCTGATTCTCTTTCAGTCAGCAGATTCATCCACTCGGAGAGGAAGCACAACCTAAGCTACAAAATTGTTCTTATTTCCATCAGAGAGGTCTTCAGATCCCCAAAACATACGTAGTGCAGCTTTAATACTATACTCAAATGAAAGTATTTTTCCCTGTAACTCTGTTATCAGATAAATGGAAATGTTGTCTTTCTGTGTGCGAATGTTGTTGAGCTGCTAGTGAGCAATGAGGGGTAAAGGGGGAGGGGTGAGAACCCCCTGCTGTGAAAAAATATTCACACCTCTATACAAAGATAAAACAAGAGAAAATGAACACCTGCAGCTTTCTTCATATCAAACAATCCTGCATTACTGACACAATAAACAGCATTTACACTCAATAACAGCATTTTTATAGATGTTGTTCCCTCAGCTATGAACCCAAAAGCCAGTTTGCTTCCAGTTTTGTTAACCATACAGATTTCAATTAAAATGTGTCCACTGTTATTGAAGAAGTAAAGGCATAGTTCAGCTGAGGGAGCTTCAAAACAGCGGAAATATATTTTAGCATTTAGCCTTTTATGGCTACTGTGAAAAAGAGAAGTATGAAGTATATGAAGTGTAGTAAAACTAATTGCAGTAATAAAAATGATGTACATTCTGTGTACATGCTGTTCTTTCACTTCAGCATATGAGACTGAGGAAATAAACAAATGACTCCAGATACTAATCCAGGTTTCTTTATTTAAGATAATGGTCTACGAAAGGTTTATCGATGGTGTTGCACAGCCCATCAGCAGGCTACAGTCCATGTCAATGAAAACTGTGTTACTGTGTAAGGCCAGTAGGGGGCGTCCTTTCCTTACACAATAAATAAACAAACCTATAACTTGCATATGTGTTAGAGCACGTTAACACATCTGAGATTCGCTCAGAGGTGTGATGAGTGATGGGCCGCTGCTCGGCTTAAAGCACAGGATGGACGGAACATCTGAAATCAGACCTACGTTTTAAACCTACAAAAGCAATTATACAAGCACAACACAACGCGTGAACATTAGACACATGACGTACGCGGCGTTAATACTGACTAAAGTAAACAAATCCATGCCGAAAGTGCCTTAATTTATTACACCTGTAATGCCTAAAACAGCTCATCTAAAAATGTAATTAGTTAATGAGGCCTAAAACAGCATCTGATACTAAACTCTCTCCAGAGATTGTCTTGTGAAATCAGTACGGCCCAGAATGACTTTACCTAGACCTAAAGTTTAGTTTTTGTTTTTTTTTGTAAAGCATCACTTTAAATAGCAGAATAAGCATCAGTGCACGCAGGGATGTGGGGAGTGGGGGGGCTGAGGGGGCTGCAGCATCCCCAGATATCAGGATTGTGATGACTAAAATAATAATAGTAGTAAATCGTTCTGAACTTCCTAATAATTTGAGTGTAGTTAAGAAATAAATGCTAGGTTTAGAGTTTATATTTGTATATTTTATTTATATATCTATTATATATATTCAAAATCTGGAGTAGCCCTGCATTGTTTAAGTGAAGGCCGTATTTTCATTACCAAAAACTGTCGCGTCGCTAAAACACACGCAGCTCGAGATTTAAAGGAATCTTGAAAACTTATTAGGCCAGTTCTGATACTGCTGTTAGTCCCTAATACTGTTCTTAAACCTAAAAATAATCATCTATCATAATAATGAAGCTTCACATTTTGTGCGTTTCAGTGTTAAATTTCACCTGACTGTGAACATCACATAATCAGCTGCTGCGCCCCATTTCAACAATCTGATTGGTCGCCACTCAGCTCATTTGCATAAAGTTCGTCCAGAACGAGAGAGCAGAGTGATGTGTGTCAGTGGTCGTTTATATGTATATATTGTCACCTCATTATGGCGCTGTGTGACATGTTCTGATGCAAATTAGCAAAAAATAGATATGACGTCATCGTTCACGTCACATATATGCTATTTAAAATTACAGCACCCCAACTTAAAACACCTTCCCGCATCCCTGAGTGCACGTATCTGCCAGACCAGCAGTCTGAATTAACGCCCTCTTAAAGCGACAGTTCAGCAAAAAATCGAATTTTCCCTCACTAACCTCAAATGTCGTCAATCAGCCGAGGCGTGTTTGGCGTCTGAAGTTTGCTTCGTTTAGTTTTAGCACTGGAGCTAAAAGGCTAGTGTAGCCAACATGAGCCTGCTAGAAAAACCAGCATAGACCAGCATGGCTGGTCACCAGCAAAACCAGTATATCATCGCTGTCCAAAGCAAAACTCCAAAATGCAACTTTACAGGAGAGGGCAAAATGTTCATCATTTTTAATGTTGATGTAAAGAGATTTTATTTGAGGCAATTTTGGAGCATTTCTATTGGTCTGTTCATCATGAAATTTTCACACGATGTAAAGGGCATCTGAGCTGAGCTCAAATTATGCAGTAAACTAAAAATTGCAAAAAATGAGATTTTTTGACAGTGACTATATGTTGTATTTTACATGCTGGTATGGTGGTCAACCAGCATGCCTATACTGGTTGACCAGCTAAACCTGCACCAGAGCAGCATATGCGAAGCTCAGAATTACTTCATTTTAACCCCCATGTTCAGGCTACAAATTCAAGAACCAGTGTCTTCATAAAAGCATTAGAATTGTTAAAGTATTCAGTTAGTGTTAATGATATGAGTGATAACTTTAACGTTTATGATGAATTTACCTTCTCGAAACAGACAACTTTATGGACAGTATCACAGATATAACCAACTGTTGCATCGGTGTGTTGATTGATCTAAAGCTAACACTGCTATAATCTCATTTTAAAGTAGAGAAGTGTTAATGCGTGACTGATGCGGCCGGCGCACTGCACAGAAGTGTAAAACTGTATCCACTCATACTGCTTTGTGTCTGTGCTGTTATCCGGTGTCGACCAGAGGAGGATGGGTTCCCCTTTTGAGTCTGGTTGCTCTCGAGGTTTCTTCCTCCTGTTGAGGGGTTGAAAATTCTGAGATACAGACTTTAATCGAATGCATTATTTAAGCTTATACACCGTGATTAGCCTGGCGCTTACTCCAATAGACTTGATTATGTGGTTTCTGGCACTGTATGACTCACTGTTACCTACAAACATGGACTCAAGTACAGACAACATTGGTATCAGAAGTGGGATAGCACCCCTCCCAGTGGTGGGGAAAGCACTGCAAGACTTCACGGAAAAGACGGCCTGGTGAGACTTGACGACAGAGCAAACGAGAAAAAATTCATGTTTCAAGATGTTTGCTACTGTTTTAAGCTATGCTAACCCTGCTAAAAAAAGGACTAACCTGGTGCAGGTTTAGCTGGTCACCTAGTATGGTCATTCTGGTTGACCAGCATACCAGCATCCAAAACACAACATATGTTGGTTCAGCATATGAACATTGCTGCTCGCCGTCAACTGTAATAAAATAAAGTACAAATTCTCTACTTTTAAATAAGAGTGTAGTAGTATTAGCTTTAGCGTGATCAAAAAAGACACAGTACTTGGTTTAATCTGTAAAACTGGCCATAAAGTTTTCTGTTTTGAGAAGGTAAATACTACAGGGACCTGCTACTGGCTGGCTGTTTAAATGTCATTGTTTGGTAGCGTAAAGATGTGTGGTGTGTTATTTGTGGTATATTGTGTCTGGGGGTGTGGGTGTGTTGTGTTGTGGCTGGTGGTAACCTCCCCAGTGATTTATGTGCCTTTTTACGCTGAGGCTACATTGGTGTCAGAAGTGGGACAGCAACCCTCCCAGTGGTCTGGAGTGGCACGACACTTCAAAGAAGAGAGGCAGAGTCCAGTGAAACACCATGATGGTGGGGACAGCACTGCAAAACTCCCCTGGGAAGACTGGTGGAACTTGATGGCAGAGCCGATGCTCTGGGCCGACTGCAGCGTGGACGGCGGGGCTCAAGCGCTCAAGCGGGACTCACACCTGCATTAATGGTGCAGTGGGTGGCGGAGAGAGAGAATGGCAGCTGGGTGTTATTTGTTGTTGCTTGTTAGTGTAGAAATGTGTTGTGTGTTATTTGTTATCACATCTGAGGGTGTGGGTGTTTTGTGTTACTCTGCACTGATGCTACAATACATTATAAATGTTAAAGCTGCAGCACATATCACTGACATTAGCTGGTTAGCTTGTTGCAACGCTTGCTTTCATAAAAAAGTCTTTTTTTTTTGCCACTTTGTAGCTCGAACAACCGGAGGTTGATAATGGTGCAATTCCCATTTGCCATGTGAAAATTCCTACTTCCATAACTCCCATTTCCAGTTAAACCAAACACAACATGAAAAGACAAAATTCAGACACTAAACCGATTGACTGCATTTTCCACGAAGGGGATGAAGTTGTGTAAATGTAATTTTTAGTTGTACTGTCGCTTTAATCCCTCATTTCGTCTGTCCGTCCTGACCCAGCGGAAGGGCGTGTGGTCAGTTTGCTTGCTCGTCTTCATACTGATGGTCAGTGTCCATTTTTTTCACGTCCCCGTTGCTAACGTTCTCTTCTTCTCCGTCCTCCTCCCCCTCTCCCTCCTCCCCCGGTGAATTGGTGGAGCCCCCGCCGCTGGCCGGTGGTGAAAGTGGAGGCAGAGGGATGGCCTCTCCTTTCTTGGCGAGTTCGGCGAGCTCGCGGGCGGAGCAGGTGGGGGTGGGGGTTGGGTACGTTTGGTGGAACGTGTCGTAATCGACCTCATAAAAGCCCTCCTCCAGAGAGAGAACCGGTGTAAAGCGCTCGCCCCACAGAACCTCTGAGTCCAGATACGAACTACGAGCCTGACAGGTCATCCCTACAGAGAGAGAGAGAGACAGAAAGAGAGAGGGAGAGAGACAGAGAGAGAGATAAGAGAGAGAGAGAGAGAGAGAGAGAGATGGAGAGAGAGAGAGAGAGAGAGAAAGAGAGAGAGTAGAGAGAGAGAGATAACAGAGAGAGAGAGAGAGAGAGAGAGAGAGAGAGATAACAGAGAGAGAGAGAGAGAGAGATAACAGAGAGAGAGAGAGAAAGAGAGAGAGTAGAGAGAAAGAGAATAGACAGGGAGAAAACGGAGAGAAAAGATGGGAGAAGAGAACAAGAAAGACAAAAAAACTATTTTAACATACCTTTATTATTATTATTATTATTATTTTTATTCAGATTTTATATTTCTGCTCTTATTTTTGGTAGACGCAAATGTACTGTTTACTGTATACTGGAATATACTGGGGTATACTGGAGCATATTACAGTATACTGGAGTATAATGGAGTATACTAGAATATACTGGGGTATACTGGAGCATATTACAGTATACTGGAGTATAATAGAGTATACTAGAATATACTGGGGTATACTGGAGTATATTACAGTATACTGGAGTATAATAGAGTATACTAGAATATATTGGGGTATACTGAAGCATATTACAGTATACTGGAGTATACTGGAGAATATTGGGGTATACTGGAGTATACTGGAGTATACTGGAGCATATGGAAGTATACTGGAGCATATGGAAGTATACTGGAGCATATTGGAGTATATTGGTATATACTGGAGCATATTGGAGTATACTGGAGCATACTGGAGTATACTGGAGCATACTGTAGTTTTGAGCAGGAGAGACAGTGATAGAGTGAGCTCAGACAGTAACAGCACTCTGCAGGTTTAGTTTGCTCTCGGCTCTTCCGCGCTCTGAACACAGTTAACAGAGTGTGTACAGCTAATAAAGTGTGTATAGCTGATGGAGTGTGTGTAGTGGTTAAAGTGCAGACTCTCAACTTTTCAAGCACTTTCATCTATATCAGCCCCACCATTTACCACTGCTAACACATTACATAACTAACAGATCCATCCTGCAGCGCCGTGAAATCAGACTGGAGTGAACGAGTCATTAACGCCAGAGAGCGTTCCTGTAGTGTATTACAGTCTGTCAGAGTGACTGTGTGGATCATATGAACATTATAGAGCTTTTTAAATGAAACAGTAGAAGCCATATCGCCCCCTACACTTCCTGTAGTGTATTACAGTCTGTCAGAGTGACTGTGTGGATCATATGAACATTATAGAGCTTTTTAAATGAAACAGTAGAAGCCATATCGCCCCCTACACTTCCTGTAGTGGATTACAGTCTGTCAGAGTGACTGTGTGGATCATATGAACATTATAGAGGCTTTTTTTAAATGAAACAGTAGAAGCCATATCGCCCCCTACACTTCCTGTAGTGTATTACAGTCTGTCAGAGTGACTGTGTGGATCATATGAACATTATAGAGGCTTTTTAAATGAAACAGTAGAAGTCATTTCACCTTCAGATGTCCATATTTAATGTTTGTGGGCACTGCATTAGGTTATTGTGAACATACTATTAGAAATGCCACAGAAGCACTAGTGGAAATTAGCAGTATCCAGGAGGTGTTTTTGTGTTTTTTCTCGTGGGTTGTGACCTTTATGGTGCAATAGCTCCAACAGACACGGTTCACCGTTGAGTGCTGAGATATTTAAATATATGTAGGACGAAACGTATCAGCTCTGGAACTATTTGGTTTACCACAGCAGGATTTTCCAAAACGCTGTTCATTCTTCACTCAGACAGAACGGTGATGCACAGAACGCCGGCGTGTTCCTCAGAGGTTGCTGTGTTTTTGTTGCACCGCTGCTGTTCTGGAACGAGGACACTGTAACTCAGCGTAATCTTAATGTGGATAAACTGGACTAATGAGAGCAGACTGAACGAGCGAGAGCCGCTCGCAGCAAAGCGCTGAAAATAACGTCACCTCTCCGCTTTGAGGCCTGTTTGGCCTTAAACAAGTGACTAATGATTTACACATGATGCACACACACACACACACACACACACACACACACACACACACACACAAACACACACACACACACACAGGATGATACACTATAAATAGAAGATGCACATTTTCATGTTCTGCTTAACTTCGCCTGGAAAAACCACATCAGCTCACATTATTTACACAGACACAGCAGATCACACAGCAAACACTCCTCACCTCCCATCACTCTCTCTATCACTCTCTCCATTACTCTCTCTATCACTCTCTCTATCACTCTCTCCATCACTCTCTTTATCACTCTCTCCATCACTCTCTCCATCACTCTCTTTATCACGCTCTCCATCACTCTCTCTATTACTCTTTATCACTCTCTCAATCACTCTCTTTATCACTCTCTCTATCACTCTCTCCATTACTCTTTATCGCCTTCCCTGTCACTCTCTCTCTATCGCTTTCAATCTTTCTCCCTTTCTTCCCTTTTCCTTTTTTTTACTATTGTCTCTCTTTTTCTATTGTCTCTCTACCTCTCTCTCTATCTTTTTCTATTCTCTCCCTCTCTGTCTCTCTCTATCATCTCCACCTTTGTCTGTCTCTCTTTCTATCCTTTCTCTCCACATTTCCCTCTCTCTCTCTCTCTTTTTCTATCATCTCTCTCCACCTTTCTCTCTTTTTATATTGTCTCTCTCTCTCTCTCTCTCTCTGTGTAAATAAAAGGTGAGTAAATATTATGAGTATTCAGCTTTGATCTCAGTTAAAGGGACAGTTCAGTAAAAATCATATTGTGGTTTCTGATATTGTGACTGTAATCATTAAACACTGAAATACATTAGTATTTACACAGTATCAGCATCCTGAAGCCTGAGATCAGAAAGTATATGAGATCATCATCATCATCATCATCATCTCTCTCTCTCTCTCTCTCTTTCTCTCTCTCGACTTCTGTAAGTGATTTAAATGCGTGTTTTTAAAGATGTCCCCTGTTAAACGCCTGGCTGTGTGTAAATCCTCTCCTCCTGTCTGTCCTGTGGTTCAGACTCCACCTGCCTGATAACAGCTGTGAGTGTAAACAGCAGTACAGGCTGCGTCTCCAACCTCAGAGTGAAGTGAAGAAGTTCCACACCTACAATTACAGCATAAACACTTTAGTTGGTCATTTTCTCTCTGAGTGTCTCTGTCAGTGTCACAGCGAGTCGCTGAGGCTTCAAACAGCAGAATCTAAACCACCACCTTCACCAAACTCACCGTCACTGACCCCTCAGTCCACCTCCTTCAACATGCAGAATTAATATAGATATAATAATAATAAGATTAAGAAACCTTTATTTATAGTCAAACTGCATTTAATGCTCTTTGCAGAATGACTGTGTGGATCATATGAACGTTATAGAGCATTACAGGACATCAAGAGCACTATTAAAGAGAAATTCCACCAAAATTTCAAAATTTCTCTATACTTTCAGTGAGTGAGACATAATCAGAGTGATTCAGAGTGGTTTGGTGTGAAATGGTTCAGATGTCTTTACAGTGGTGGTGATAGGAACCAGGGGTCGCCATGACTACAACACAAATATAGACATTTTATTTACTATCCAGAACCACCAGTGAACCTACACGAGTCTTCTGAGTTTATATGAATGTTGATGATGGAAAATAGTGGAAAATCTGAAATAATAAGTTTTCTTTGGGGACTATTTTGCCTCACAGCGCCCTGCATGTATCCCTCCACCATGAATGGAGTTTAAGTTCTCTAAACGATCATAAAACAGTGTCTCAGTCATCAGGCAGTGAATTCATAACCATTTCATGTAGGAACTTTCTGTGAGGGAGCTTTTAGAGGTGGACGTCTGGTTCCTATCACCACCACTGTGAACAGTTCGGTAAGTTTATCTAGAACGTTTCACACCAAACCACTGACCATTTATATATGCAGAAATTTGGAAAACATTGTGGAATCCCCCTTCAATTCTGTAGTATGTTGAAGTCCAGCAGCAGACGAATGAAGAAGAACCCCATCACACGTCTGCCCTCCTACGCAGCTGTTTCAGAGTTTGTGAAAGTACTTAAATCATCCATTTCACTCATTTCGTCCAGCCTGCGGCAAAAACACATGAAAAAGTCTGAAAAAGGCTTTTTTTTCCGCCTATTTACTGATCTTTTTTCTAATTACGGCTTTTGTAGGGCTCCATCTGACGGAAAGTAGGATGACCTTGACTAACAAGGGCGCCGAGAAAGAAAAGAGAAAACTGCGCAGCTACAAAACCAAAATGTGGAAACATTCAATTAACTCCATCAGTGCCTCCCACTCTCAGCTACACATGACTTTGGGGAAGAGAAGGAGAGAGAGAGAGGGAGAGAGGGAGAGAGAGAGAGAGAGAGAGAGACTGGGAGAGGGAGAGAGAGAGAGGGAGAGAGAGAGGGAGAGGGAGAGGGAGAGGGAGAGAGAGTGAGAGAGAGAGAGAGAGAGAGAGAGAGAGAGAGAGAGAGACTGGGAGAGAGAGAGAGAAAGAGAGAGAGAGAGAGAGACTGGGAGAGGGAGAGAGAGAGAGCTCTGCTACTCTGCTTCTGTACATCCACTCTGATACTGTTTTATTTATACTGTTCTACCATTTTAAAGCTGGAGTTGGTGATTTTGTAGAAACCAAGAAGTGATGTTAGCAGTAATGCTAACCAATCAGTGCTCAGTAGCAGTAATGCTAACCAATCAGCGCTTAGTAGCAGTAACGCTAACTAGTCAGTGCTCAGTAGCAGTAATGCTAACCAATCAGTGCTTAGTAGCAGTAACGCTAACTAGCCAGTGCTCAGTAGCAGTAATGCTAACCAATCAGTGCTTAGTAGCAGTAACGCTAACTAGTCAGCGCTCAGTAGCAGTAATGCTAACCAATCAGTGCTTAGTAGCAGTAATGCTAACCAATCAGTGCTCAGTAGCAGCAATGCCAACCAATCAGTGCTCAGTAGCAGTAATGCTAACCAATCAGCACTCAGGGACAGGAGCAGAAAAGGTTTGTGGAAAAATAGCAACCATGGCGTTGCTTTCCAGGCCTTTCAGGTTTCTCCACCATTGGAAAGCTGCACTGATGGTCACTCTGTTTTGACCTCTCGCTTTATCCAACCCCTTTCTGTTAAAGGCCTTTTCTGCTTCTGTCTTTCTTTTTACTGTCTTTAGCAGCGCGAGCTGTTGTACCAGTGTAACTTTCTCTGCTGTTCTTGTGAACCGAGCTCACTGTGTGTGTGTGTGTGTGTGTGTGTGTGTGTGTGTGTGTGTGTAGAGCCGTAGGATGGACTTTGCACACATGCAGATAAGTCCATGTGCAGAGTGTGTGCGTGTGGGCAGGTCGTGAGGCAGGTAGGTAGACAGGCAGGTAGGCCCTGAATCACTTCAGTGGGTCTGAATTAAATGACTGTTTACAGTCCTGTGGCCTCCAAAGGTAATGATTTTTTTCATTGTCAGAGTGTCTGATTTATTGATTGCTATTGGGATGTAATGAGTATTTCAAGAATTAACAAAAAATGATTAATAAATAAAAATAAAATAAAGTAAGTCACTGACGTTAATAACAATGTAATTTAGACTCTATTCAGACTCTGTTCAGACTCTCTCAGTCAGCAGTCTGGATCTGAAGTGCTTATCGGCTCACCGACGCTGAGACCAACTAGTCAGCTATTTAATTTTGCTCTTAAATGACAGATTTTTTCTATATTTGGTGGTATTAAAATTCAGTCGATACTATAAAGGTATTAAATTTGCATAACCATCTCTACAGGACACATCAATAACTCCCTAACTTTTTACTGTTCCCAATTTTTTCCTAGTTTCTTCAATTGCAAATCATTTTCCCATTTCACAGTTTCCAATTATTATCTCACTTTCTCAATTATTTTCTCATTTCTCAGTTATTTCCCCATTTTTCCATTTTTCAATGATTTTTCCATTTTTCTATTTCCTCAATTCCCAATTTGTGTTTTTCAATTTCCCAGTTCATAATTATTTTCTCATTTCCCCATTTTTCCATTTTCAATGATTTTTCCACTTTCCTATTTACTTAATTCCCAATTATTTTCAATTTCCCAGTTTAGAAATATTTTTTCCATTTCCCAAATATTTTCTATTTTACTCAATTTATAACTGTTTTCCCATTTCCTCAATTCCCAATTATCTTCCCATTTCCCAGTTTCCAATTATTTTCCCATATTCGCAATTTCCCAATTTCCAATGATCCCAATTCACAATTATCACAAAAATCACTATTTTCCCATTTTTAAAACACTGATTCAAACCCTTCTGCAGTGTATAAAAATAAGGTTATTATTGTTATTCATGCCCTTAAGGCAGCTGTGCCGACGGGCGCTGGGTTTTTTTGACTGCCCCCCTCAGCCTCTCTGCCAGCTTCACCCGCACGATCTGGCACACAGGACAATACCTGGACCAATTAGCGAGGTATAATTGCAGCCCTTGTCAAGTGTATTCACAGTCGATGTTCATTAGTGATTCCCAGGGAGATTCCGGCACTAATCCCGCTAACGGCGCAGCTAACAGGAGAGCTTAGCTCAGAGTGTCACCTTTTAGATCAGATCCACACATCATTAGCATCCACAGCGAGAAACGTCTCAGTTTCAAAGTGTTGACTCATTCCCGATTGTAAATATTTGAACTGAGCTGCGTAAATGTGAAGTGGAAGATTAAAATTCTAAATGTGTCCTGCTTGAATGCATTAGCTCCTGACTTCTGCCTCCATAACGGTTAAGATGACCACCCCCACGCTCTCTCTCTCTCTCTCTCTCTCTCTCTCTCTCTCTCGTACGCACACAAACACATTTACATTTTACATTTATATTTATTGCATTTGCCAGAGCGACTCAGAGGAGTGCTTTGTTTTCTCCTCATAGAATTTGTTCTGACTGTAGTGCACACAGGCCTTGATCGTGGTGACAGTGAAGCAAGAGTCAGTGAAGCAAGAGTCATATATATATATATATATATATATATATATATATATATATATATATATATATATATATATATATACCTATCAGGCGTAACGTTATGACCACCTCCTTGTTTCTACGCTCATTGTCCATTTTATCAGCTCCACTTACTATATAGGTTCACTTTGTAGTTCTACAGTTACAGACTGTAGTCCATCTGTTTCTCTGATACTTTGTTAGCCCCCTTTTACCCTGTTCTTCAGTGGTCAGGACCCCCATGGACCCTCACAGAGCAGGTACTATTTGGGTGGTGGGTCATTCTCAGCACCGCAGTAACCCTGACGTGGTGGTGTGTTAGTGTGTGTTGTGCTGGTCTGAGTGGATCAGACACAGCAGTGCTGCTGGAGTTTTTAAACACCTCAGTGTCACTGCTGGACTGAGAATAGTCCACCAACCAAAAATATCCAGCCAACAGCGTCCTGTGGGCAGCGTCCTGTGACCACTGATGAAGGACTAGAGGATGACCAACACAAACTGTGCAGCAGCAGATGAGCTATCGTCTCTGACTTCACATCTACAAGGTGGACTGACAAGGTAGGAGTGTCTAATAGAGTGGACAGTGAGTGGACACAGTGTTTAAAACTCCAGCAGCACTGCTGTGTCTGATCCACTCATACCAGCGCAACACATACTAACACATCACCACCACGTCAGTGTTACTGCAGTGCTGAGAATGACCCACCACCCAAATAGTACCTGCTCTGTGAGGGTCCATGGGGGTCCTGACCACTGAAGAACAGGGTAAAAGGGGGCTAACAAAGTATCAGAGAAACAGATGGACTACAGTCTGTAACTGTAGAACTACAAAGTGAACCTATATAGTAAGTGGAGCTGATAAAATGGACAATGAGCGTAGAAACAAGGAGGTGCTCATGATGTTATGCCTGATCGGTGTATATATATATACACTGATATGTGTATATGTATATATATATATATATAGTAATTTGTACTGTAAGGAGATAAAGACTAATTAAGGCCTGGTCTTGAAGAGGACTCAATTTAAGGGTTTTTTATTATTGACCCTGTCTCACTTTCATTTGGACTCAGTCTTGACTTGAACTCAGCCTACTTTAGACTCGGTCCTGACTCGGCCATTACTGGTCATGGTCTTTGATTTGACAAAGGTGGTCTTGACAACAGCCCTAGTGGAAATACTACATGAGATGAAACCAATTCCAAGCTATTTAAGACTTCACAAAAAACACAGCCTCATAGTCTGGGTGCTAATTGTTTAATGCGTTCTTTGATTGTAAGGCATCCTTGAGTACGACGCTGCCTAAATAAAAGTGATGGCGAAGATGATGGGTATGTTTCAAGACCTGCCAACTCTGATAGGAAGAGCTGACATGTAAAACAACCAATCACAGACCATTTGGTGTGAGGTGAATGCAACGAAAACAAACTAAAGTTCAGTACTCATTCGCAAACGCAAACGCGTCTCGTTACTTCTTTAGATATCTTGTTTACTTGCAACCTGTGGCTTCAAACTTCTAAAAAAAATAAAAAGCTTGATAAACAAATGGAAAAACCAGCCTACAAAAGCGTGAACAGGTAGAAGTAGAGTAAATTCTCAGTAAGAGGTGAGATTCTGAGAGCTGTGGAGATTTTAACGTTCAGTTTACATCAGACAGTCTGTGCTTCTGATAATGAAACTCACTGAAATACAACCAAAATTCTTCTGCAGTGAACATCTCACACGTCAAACCACAACATCTGCCCCTCCAGCCGTTATGGAGCCAACAGTACGTGACTGAGGTGCCCTTGAGCAAGGCACCTAACCCCTGCTCCCCGGGTGCTGCGGATAGGGCTGCCTACTGCTCTGGGCAAGTGTGTTCACTGCCCCCTAGTGTGTGTCTTCACTAGTATGTATGTGGATGTCACTGCACAGATGGGTTAGATTGCAGTGGTGAATTTCCCCATTGTAGGACTAATAAGGGTCAATTAATCTAATCTTAGCAAACTACTAACAATATACTTGTCACAGATGTCTGTAACACTCTCATTACTGGCTCACCTGTGGCCTCCACCATCCCCTCCAGAATGACCACTATCTCGAACTCCTCTCTTGCCAGCTGCTCCTGAGAGATCTCCCAGAAGGGGCTACTTTCGTTAAACTCATGGCAGATGATGAGCGGAGACACCAGGAAGAGTCGGTCGTCTCCAGTGTCGAAGCCCACATTGATGTCCGTCTGGTTGAGGGGGATGAACTCTCCTTCTTTGGTCTGTTTGGAGCGGATCAGCTTGGCTCGTATTGACGCTTCCACAATGTGCGAGTTACGCAAGTCTCCTACCCGGAACATCAGGCAAAGCTTGCTGTCCCGCATGGAAATGACGGCGTTCTGCGAGAACATCAGCGTCTCAGCACGTTTCTTGGGCTGTGAGATTTTCACGAACATGCAGCCCACCATGAAGGCATTGACGATGGAGCCCAGGATGGCCTGCACCAAAAGCAGAATGATACCTTCCGGACACTTCTCCGTGATCACGCGGTAGCCGTAGCCAATGGTCGTCTCCGTCTCAATGGAGAAGAGGAAAGCCGAGACGAAACCATTTAGGTTGTTGACGCATGGCGTCCAGTCTCCATCATCTGTGTGGTCGAGGTCACCTCTGGCATAAGCGATCAACCACCAGATGAAGCCGAAGAAAACCCACGTGGTGGTGTAGACCAGTGTGAACACCAGCAGGTTGAAGCGCCACTTCAGGTCCACCAGTGTGGTGAAGATGTCCGTCAGGTAGCGGTAGGTTTCCCGAACGTTGCCATGGTGAACGTTACACTTGCCGTCCTTCTCCACGTAGCGCTGCCGGCGCTTCTTCAGTTGACCTCCTGGACCATCTGAGGAATCTCCACCTCCAGCCAGGCCTCCCACCACCATGGTCCGGTCTGTGGGGATCTGAGGTGATAGGTGGTTGGGTAAAGTTTAGGGACAATAAGGGAACGAAGTATGAAAGGGATGAGATGGAATAAAGAGTAAAAAGGAGAAGATCAAGAAGTTAAAATCTAAAACGCAAGGGTGTGAAATCCAACACAGGTCAATAGCCTCCTTGTTTGTTCCGAGACCTCCTCCTGACTGTGATTGGTCCTAATCACTGCCTCATTTGTTCTGAGACCTCCCCCTAACTCTGATTGGTCCTAATTGCCACGTTGTTTGTTCCGAGACCTCCCCCTGACTGTGATTGGTTCTAATGACCACACTGTTTGTTCTGAGACCTCCCCCTGACTGTCATTGGTCCTCATCACTGTCTCGCTTGTTTTTAGACCTCCCCAGGACTGTGATTGGTCCTAATAACCACCTTGTTTGTTCTGACACCTGTCCCTGACTGTGACTGGTCCCAATAACCATGTTGTTTGTTCTGAGACCTCCCACTGACTTTGATTGGTCCTAATGGCCATCTCGTTTGCTCTGAGACCTCCTCATGACCGCATTTTACATGCTTGCCTGTCATTTGAAGAACACTGCCAGTTTAAGTTTCACTTTAGATTAAATTCTTATCTTGTGGTTCCTTTTTAGCCACACTGACAAAAAAGAACCCCCAGCAATTCTAAAGATTGAAGCACTTCAACAATAACGTGCAATATGTGCAATGTTAGGAAGCAAAAGCCTTTAGTGATGGGATGTCAGTCAACTGGATAAGATATGGCTACAATCATCTGTAGTGGTTCCACAGTCCTGGACGGCCACAGTCCAACACAGTTTGGTGAATTTCTGCTGGCGACTTACTGCAGGTGTGTTTGAGGAGGAATATCACCAAACTGTGCTGAATAAGACCCTCCAGGACCAGAGCTGGACACCGCTGCTATAGAACGAAGGGGTAAAAGCAGTACAGAAAACATGAATGTTAAGTACTGGTGCTGAGCTGGCAAGCTGCCTGATGCTTGTCAATCTGTCACTGTCCAATGAACCTGAGATGCTGCCAACATGCCACTTTGTCAAATGAACCCGTCAACCTTCAGGAAAGTTAAACACTGACCTTGGCTTCTGCATAGATTCAGTCAGACTCCTTATCCTGTACAGCATCAACAGTGGTGTTTGATGCTAGCTGCTAAAGTGCTAAAAAGGGCTTTGAGGCTCACCTTGTCGTTGGGATCGTTCCATTTCTTTGGCAGCTTGATGCCCTGTTTCTCCACATCCTGTCCAAGCTGGCCCTTTACACTGCTCATGACCTGCAGGGCTGAAGCCACAGACGCTGTCTTCCGGTCCAGCAGGGGGAGCTCTCAAACTGCAAATACAGAAGAACAAGAAATCTGAGAAAAGAAATCAGTTGACCACAAACTGTTTGATAGATATGGACGTCAATTCCTGCAGTCCTGGTTAACAGTCTTAATCAACAGCTCGGTAGTGAGCTATTTAGACCTTTTTACGTTGTGGCCACAATGCGCTCTTTTCAAATTTCCATATTTTTTCTGCTGGAAGTTCTCGTTGCAGGGTAGCGCTGCTTCCGCTACAGCAATGACAATAACGGTAATGGCAAGTTGAGCATGTACAGCTCTCTCCAGTGTTTGAGCTTGAAGCGAAAACAGCCTCATCTCAGTTTCACTGGTTCGTCAGCTGATGATGAGCAGAGGAGAATTGAGTTTGTACAGTAAATAAAGGAATAAACTTCATCATACGGAGTAAAAGAACCTCTGTGTCTGTGTTT
Source organism: Colossoma macropomum (assembly GCF_904425465.1). Taxonomy (NCBI): domain Eukaryota; kingdom Metazoa; phylum Chordata; class Actinopteri; order Characiformes; family Serrasalmidae; genus Colossoma; species Colossoma macropomum. The sequence continues at coordinate 6,592,240 of NW_023494809.1, forward strand.
CGGCGCTGCTCACTAACGTTGACGTGCAGTTTGTGCTGTAAAGTTGCTGCTTCAGCCGCTTTCAGAGGAACAGTTTTCATTTTCTCCCTCTAAAGCTGTCGGTGTCTGAGAGAGCGAGAGCTCAGCGGGAGCAGATGTTCATTCAGTGTTTAAAACGTCTACAGTGGCGCTACAGACCCTGACGACCCGGCGCCCCCTGCTGGCGTGTGTGTATGTTTAGCTTTGTGCTAACTAGTTTATTGTTAGCGAGCTGTTTCAGCATCTCCAGCTAACATGGCTAATCCAGCTTTTTGGTTATAGTTATTTTCTCCTCCACTGATTTATCTCTCTGTAGACGTAGCTGACGTTACTGTGCTCTGATAGCTGTGAAGGAATTTCTCCACGAAGCATTTATATCCTTTATTTAGTCTCCACATTGTTGTGTGTTTGGTTCTCCGACAGTTCTGGACTCATCCTCGAATTTCAATCTTGGCAACTGTGACAAAGATAAAGTGACTCATCTTTCTGTGGTGCTGAAGTGATACGAACGACTGTATGTCTGAGGTCAGTAACTGTCCGAAAGGCAAAAGCGGAACTTGTTTTACCAGCGTTTACACACTTCCGTTTCTTGTTTGTACCTTGATGAATGAAAAATGTACCTGAACAGAACCTTTATTTTTAACAGTGTATCTGCTTTAGTCCTGGATTCATGGTGGCTGAAGTTCTGAGCTCTGAGCTACTTGGCTGTATCTGAGCAGGTAAGATGCTTCTGTTCTCTTCAGAACTCGTCCTGCTGCCACCATCCCATCATCACTAACAGAGTCGAGGGATCCAGGTTCCCTGCAGTCAGACTTGCCCGACACTGCCATGTTTCATAGATGAGCAGGTTTGCAATATTCATCCTGTCTGTCAAACACTTTTGTCCCACAACTCTGACCTTTCTCTTCTGGTGGATTTCCAGCGGTTTGCATCATGCTGTAAACCCTCTGAGGTCACACTGCTGAGCTCCTCTTTGTAGTCGTCTTCCACACATCTGCGTCTAAGTCCTGGACAGCGTTCTTGATCTGTTCAGCAGCTTTTCATCATTGCTGAAAGTTTTCTTCAGCTGTTCTTCTGTGACCAGACTGTCGGCTACTGCTCACCAGTACTTTCTTGCTTCATTTCATTGTGACATATTTTGACTTGTCCAGCCTGATGTTTAGTCTGGATTCAGTCTGATTTCTCAGACTCATGACGGCCCGATTTAAGGGTGCCATAGAACACATTTATTCAGAATTTAAACTGTTCCCTGTGTCTCCGTACACTTAGAAATAAAGGTTCTGTTCAGGTACATTTTTCGCTCATCAAGGTACAAACAGTGTAAATGTTCCCTCAAAGGTTCTACAGTGGTTTTAAGGTCTGATTGTGAACCTTAAATAAGTTTTTCCAGGTGAAAAGTTCGTATTTGTACCGTTTCATAACCGAATGTTTTAAACAGAACAGTAAAATAAAAGCCTGGAGACGAGACGGGGTGTGTGGAGTCAGTACAGCTTAGAACATATCATTTCAGTGGATTATGGTTCAGTTATGTTCCCTGACTAAAGGTACTGAGATGGACCCTTGAGGGTTCCACCCCAGTGACAAGAGGGGCACTGACCCAGAGACAGTTTAGTACCTTTATATCTGAGAGTGTAGAAGATATGTGACTTTGGTTGGAGTGAAAAATGCCCAGATGTGTTTTTTCACTCCCATTTACAGCCCTGTGATTTGGCACTAGAATGAAATGAGCTGTTTTCACACTTTCAGGGGACTTATGAATAATCTGAGGAGCTAAAGGGCCAATAATTCTGCTTATTTTAAGAAATACACTTGAAACTAAATTATAGGCCAATATGCAGTGGTGGACAAAGTACACAAACCATGTACTTGAGTTAAAGTAGAGATACCCAAGGTCAAAATATTACTGCAGTAAAAGTAGAAGTTCCTCCCTTTAGACCTCCACTTGAGTAAAAGTACTAAAAGTATTTGCCTTCAAATGTACTTAAGTATCGAAAGTAAAAGTACTAACAGATTAATTATGACTCTGATGTCCTATTATCATTTATGTAACAAGACTCGCTTCATTAACTCATTTTAGGTGAAAATACTCCAGTGTCTCTCTTGGTAAGACAGTCTTTTAATAGAGTCATTAATTAGTGACGCTGATGTCTATTAAAATTATCATAAACACAAAACACTGAAGGAAACAGTTTCCATCAGGTAGAACTGAGTGGCTCTGAAATCACTTTTTACAAACAAGCAAAGTTTCAGCTCAAGATTTATTTACAACTTAGTTTAAAAATTAGTTTAAATTTAAACAAGTTTAATAAAGACTTTAAACTCAGATTCACAAATGAGTTTCCTTTACTAAACTGCATCTGTAGGTCTCTGTTCATAAACACAAACTAGACAAAACTAATTTACTATAAAATGAAATGTGTTTGTATAAATTCAGAATAAAGACACGTCAGTCACAACTGCATATGAGTACATGTTTCTATATTGTGGTCTATTTACACAAAGTTAGGTTAGTTCATCATTTATGTTGAATAGACTCTCCCAAAATTTTACGCTGCTGCTCTGATGTTGAACCGTGTGCTGCACTGGGTCGGTATGACCAACAGGTCAAAACAAGCTCTAAACAAAGTGACCGCTGTGCCCTGATTGGTGTTCTTGCTTCGCGCTTCTTTCGTTTTGACATGTTATGTTTTTATACACACATAAACCAAAAGGAACGACAGATTTCTCATAATGTAGTGGAGTAAAAAGTGAGATATTTGACTCTGAAATGTAGTGGAGTGAAAGTAAAAAGTCACTCAAAATGGAAAAACTTCAGTAAAGTACAGATACACAAAAAACTACTTAAATACAGTAACTAATTACATTTACTTTGAGATATGATTTTTTGCAGTGAAGAACTCTTGAATTGGTATTGATCAAAGTGCACAACTCCGGTCCTGAAGGCTGGTTTCCAGCACAGTTTGGTGATTTACCTGTTCAAACACACCTGAATACACTCACCTGTTAACAGGTTTAGTGGGTGTGTATGTGTAGGAGAACCACTGAACTGTGCTAGACTCCAGCACTCCAGGACTGGAATTGTGCACCCCGTATTATAAACACTTAAAAAAGGTGGTTCTTCAGGGGTTCTTTAGTAAAGAAAATGGACCAAGAACACTCAAAGAACCATTTGCATGCTTTGCGTCGTGAAAAGGTTCTTCATTTTGATATAGAATCTGCTGTGTATGGTTCTTTATATATCTTCATAGCACCAAAAAGGGTTCTTCTGTTGAAACAAGCTTGACATCATAACAATAAAAGAAGCTTTTTGGTGCTATATAGCACATTTTTCAAAAAGGTTCTACATAGAAACTTCTACAGCACATTCTTCATCAATCTGAAGAATGCTGTTGCAATGCAAAGAACCCTTTAATCATGCAAAGGGTTCTTGGGCTCAGGGTTCTATTTAGGACAATTTTCTTTACTAAAGAACCTTTGAAGAACCATCTTTTTGAAGAGTGTAGATCCTTTCTATTATGTAAAGTTTCCTCCAACTTTTAGAAGGTCCTTCATGCTATAAATGGCACCTTTTTTAAGTTTAGAAGAACCTCCAGACCTTTTTTGAATTCTCATGACCTTCTGAAGTAAACGAACACAGCTGATGAGAAACAGCTGACCAGCCAAATGTCCAGTTACTGACATTCCCCTAAAATGAGGGACTCTGTCTGAACAGGACAGTGATTCCTATATAGTTCAGAACCTCTGACCTTGAGTGTCCCCGTATTGGAGTAAAGAATCCAGAACCATCTTAGCTCTGAAATCTGTTTGGTCTCCATAACAACTTAAGTACAACGCTGCTTTCACTGTGAGATGATTTTCTTTTCTAACTCTGCGTTTTAAAGATCTCAGACGCTGCAGACTCGATCTCCACCGCCCCTCTGATCACCTTCGTGTGTTAATGTTGATGATGAAATATTACAGTGATGGTGGTGAATAATGAGGAGACGGAGCTGAACGTGTGTCTGTTTATTAGGAGGAGTAACGTTAGCGCGCTCGGCTAAAGCATCTTTCTCGTGACTCTGAAAACTTCCTTTCCCCAGGCCACGTCTCGTCAACATAAAAGACAAGGTCTGGGACTAGAATGACTAAACAGTCCAACTGTGCTTATAATGACACTGTGTGGAATCAGAGGAGGTATTAATCACAACAGTCAATCTTCAGCCTCCCTGCTGCATTTCTGTAGTTTTTCCTCTGCATCAAGAATCAGGAAGACCATCAAAAAGAAACAAACAGGTTTCTTGTACATTGTATTCTATAATGTTCATATGATCCACACAGTCACTCTGACAGACTGTAATACACTACAGGAAGTGTAGGGGGCGATATGGCTTCTACTGTTTCATTTAAAAAGCCTCCATAATATTCATATGATCCACACAGTCACTCTGACAGACTGTAATACACTACAGGAAGTGTAGGGGGCGATATGGCTTCTACTGTTTCATTTAAAAAGCTCTATAATGTTCATATGATCCACACAGTCACTCTGACAGACTGTAATACACTACAGGAAGCGTAGGGGGCGATATAGCTTCTACTGTTTCATTTAAAAAGCTCTATAATGTTCATATGATCCACACAGTCACTCTGACAGACTGTAATACACTACAGGAAGCGTAGGGGGCGATATGGCCTCTACTGTTTCATTTAAAAAGCTCTATAATGTTCATATGATCCACACAGTCACTCTGACAGACTGTAATACACTACAGGAAGTGTAGGGGGCGATATGGCTTCTACTGTTTCATTTAAAAAGCTTTATAATGTTCATATGATCCAGACAGTTATTCATAGCATATTCCAGGACGTGACAATGCTGCTACTGTGTGGACGCTATGGTAACCCAGTTACTACAGTATCTCTGATGGTTGCCATGGTGTTGCTAGGGATGCTGCTATGGTATTCCCAGTGGTTGCTATGGTGTTGCTAGGTGGTTGCTATGGTGTAGGGGGTGATATGGCTTCTATTGTTTCACTGCAGGACTTGAGGACTCTATAATGATTTTATGGAGGTTCATGTCATTAGATACTTAAATTTAAAAGCAAACAATCTTCAATTAAGTTTCATTTTTATTATTTTGAATCGTATCATACCTTCCGAAATTGTATTTTAAGGTTTATAAGCAGAGAGCAAATATCTGAATTTTATGGTTGATGATGTACAACTGAGCACCGGAAATTAAAGCAACACTACGTAGGATTTGTGGATTTGGAGCCCTCTCTGGTTGAAATATGTAACTGCACGTAACACACAGAACAACATTTTGTAATATAAGTTGTGGTTCGGACCCCCACAAGCGTATGAATCTGACTTTTGCGAGTGCTGAAAGAGAATCCAAAGAGAACTCAGTCTAAACTTGGTGAAGGAGCGTCTTCTGAGGATGAGAGTGAATTATCTACTACTGTCATCACATCTTCATCAGTATGATGTTGATTTCGAGATCATTTGAGGCCTAAACATCCAGCCGGACATCCTTTTAGAGTCTGTGTGATGTTAATACGTAAAGATTCACTCTCACAAGAACTTGCGTGTGTTGCTGGCAACCTTAAAATTAACTTTCAGTTTTTAATTTAATTTCAGATGGTCTGATACAGATTCAAAATAAGGTTGAAGTTCAGATCATTGCATTTAAATTCCTAAAGGCTTTAATCTAACTCCCTATGAAAGGCGGTAAAGAGGGAGGAACCACAGAGTGCAGAATAGTTAGACTCAGATTAGTAAATTAATTATCTAATTAATTTAACTAATAATCTAACTACATAATCTAATTGATTACAGAAGTGACTGTTAGTTGCAGTCCTCGTTCAGACGTGCTTGTTTTATTTTGTCTGTGCTGTTGTGTCCATTACTCTGCTCCTCTGGACGGCCTGAGAGGCTGCAGCTCAGAACAACCAGCATTCTATCGATCAGCCCTGAGGCTCTTAAGACCTGCCGTGAAAACGTTCCAGTCTAATTAATTATCGCTGCGTGTGGGATCAGCTCTCGGTCGATTTCTTCCACTTGTGCACCAAATACGATAATTAAAACGTTAAAGGGGAAGTCCACCCATTTTTCAACATTCCTCCGCAGTTCAGTGTGTGAGACATAAACAGAGTCATTCAGAGTGGTTCAGTGTGAAATAGTTCAATTTAGAGGCTCAGATTTATGGGACATTACAGGACAACAACAGCACTACTAAAGGTGAATTCCACCAAAATCTAAAAATTTCTCCATTATTCAGTGTTTGAGACATAAACAGAGTCATTCAGAGTGGTTCGGTGTGAAATAGTTCAATTTAGAGGCTCAGATTTATGGGACATTACAGGACAACAACAGCACTACTAAAGGTGAATTCCACCAAAATCTAAAAATTTCTCCATTATTCAGTGTTTGAGATGTAAACAGAGTCATTCTGAGTGGTTTGGTGTGAAATGGTTCAATTTAGAGATTCAGATTTATTGGACATTATAGATCACCAACCGCACTATTAAAGGGGAATTCCACCAAAATTTCAAAAATTTCTCCATAAGTCAGTGGTTAAGATACAGAGTCATTTAGAGTGGTTTGGTGTGAAATGACTGAAAGTGGGCCGAGAAGAAAATAAATCAGACTTATGTTTACGTGAAATTCCACAAAATGCATCGTAACTCACTAAAACCCATGACTGTGACCTTATATAGGAGACAGAGATGCAATTTTGTGTAACTTATCCATGTATGTATTCACTCTCTGATCAGGCTGGCCGAGTGATTCACCTAAATGCAGAGTCTGACAGCTGCTAGGTCGTAGCCCTAAGCTAAACGCTAATGCTTTGGGTGGTTTTGTCATTCTGTCCTAAAGTTGACATCTCAAAGGTTTAATATAGACACGTTTCATATAAAAATGAAGTGTAACGTATACATAGAGGTGCCTATATATCTGCAGCATGGGCTTTAGGAGCTGCTAAAGTGGCAACACGCTAAGAGCTGTTTTGTTTTCAGTAGTATAAACGTGGCAAGCACACCAAATGTGTCATTTAATAGTAGGGGTGGGAATCTCTAGGCACCTCACGATTCGATTCGATTACGATTCAGAGGGCTGCGATGCGATTATAAAACGATTCTCGATGCATCTTTTTTTCTATACATGATTTCTGTTTTCTTACGGTCTGAGGACTTTGTAGTTTTAAAACAAAGTATTTGTAATGATCCATAATGCATTTACGTCCAATATGTTTTATTAATAATTCAAATGGAAGTGATGTGGTAAGTGAACTGGAAGGCTCTCATTCGCTGCTCTTGTTTGGAGACGCTGCTGCCACTCATCTACGATAAAATGCGCTGTTACGGTGAAATAAGATAAGTGGTGATGGATGACCACGGAGCGCGTTATATATTCTTTAGGGATTTCATTACTTCGGTTTTGGTTTCGTGATGGTGGGGGGGTGCGAAAGACTGCAGGTCACCTAGCAACGAGGTGTCGCCTGGCTAGTAGCGAACGAAAAAGGAAAAGAGAAAGACAGACGAACATTTGGAGACGAATGGACTTATTCGCATTTATAAGCAGCGCAGTTGGTTTCCTGGTACGTTAAATCTGCAACGAGAGACTGTCGAACACTAACTAAAAGATGAAGTCGCTTCTCTAATTTTCCCGTTCCACCTTAAATGGTGCCGCTTTTACATTCGGCGCCTCAGTCAGAATTTAAGGTGGAACCGGAAAGTTCAGCAAGAAGCTGGCGAATGAGAAGCGACTTCAGTCTCGTAAAACAGCGGAAAGCTGAGAGACATTTTACAAGAAACTATTCAGTTTTTGAATAGTTGAAGAGTTGGAAGAAAAGCGGCTATAGCTAAAGTTTAAAGCAGAGCGAAGTAAATCTGCGTTTTCGTTTATATTTTTAGGCCATTTTTAGCACATTATCACATACTGGACATAAATGTTGTGGCTCCCAATTTGGTTTGATTTTTGCTGAAAGGTCAAAATGGCTCTTCTTATCATTTGTGTTGTGACTCCTGATCTAACCTGGCTCTAATGCAGAGGGAGCCGGTCGGATTTCTCGCTCATCCGGTTGTGTTTTTGTTATGTGCCGCCACAGACTGTCCGGGCGCCGCACTTACCCACTTCCAAGTTCCGCCCTTTGCGTTCCGTCAACATTACGGTATAAATTAAATATTTAGAAAATTGATTTTTGAGATTTATGAATCGATTCAGAATCGTCCACGTATGCATCGCGATGCATCTAAGAATCGATTTTTCCCCGCACCCCTATTTAATAGATATTAAAGGGGAATTCCAAAAATTATTTCAAATCTCTGCATTATTCAGTGGTTGGGATATAAACAGAGAGATTCAGAGAGGTTTGGTATGAAATGGTTCAGATGTCTTTACAGTGGTGGTGATAGGAACCAGGGGTCGCCATGACTACAACACAAATATATACATTTTATTTACTATCCAGAACCACCAGTGAACCTACACGAGTCTTCTGAGTTTATATGGAATGTTGATGATGGAAAATAGTGGAAAATCTGAAATAATAAGTTTTCTTTGGGGACTATTTTAAAGGGCCCAGATCCTGGGTTACCCTACACAGACTACAGCAGTGTAAAGAGGGTTTCAGCCTGGACTGCTTTTTGATTGAGGCACAACACAGGGCAACCAATCAGAACAGAGCTCATTTACATATATCAGTGACAAAAAACAGCCTGTTTTACTGTAAAGGGAAATGACAGGTTGGATAATGAATGTTTTGGTACATAAACAAGCATGTTTTAGCACCAAAATCTTCTCAAAACTATCGTAAAACATTAGGCAGTGAATTCATAACCATTTCATGTAGGAACTTTCTGTGAGGGAGCTTTTAGAGGTGGACGTCTGGTTCCTACCACCACCACTGTGAACAATTCTGACTCTAAGTTTCTCTAGAACGGAGTGTTTCACTCCAAACCACTCTGAACGACTCTGTTTACATCTTAACCACTTAATTATGTGGCGTTTTTGAAAATTCAGTGAATATTCCTCACTCCTCACTCAGATGAAGAGGTTTTCCTCTGCAGTAATGGTGTGTGGCGTGTGATGGATGCTGGCTCAGTGTGTTTTTGTGTGTGTAATTATTCTCCTCACAGTCAGAGCTGCATCTCCTGGCCAATCAAGTGTTCTCCTCGCCAGAATTTCAGCCACGCTTCAGTGTGATCAGCGTAAGGCGCTGGATGTCGAAAGCGTCTCCCTCGAGTCCTCTGAGTTACCCTCATTAATTCAGTCCTGCGTCTCAAACTAATTAGTTCAATTACAGCAATCCGACTGACCCGAGACAGAGCAGCACTTTCACTGAGCTCATCTTCTGATTCTTTATGGAAGTGAATAACTACACTCTTAAAAAAGACGCTTCCTCAAGGGTTCTTTAGTAAAGACAATGGCTCTATTAAAGGCGACCTATTATGCTCATTTTCAACGTTCATCATTTTATTTTTGGTCTACTGGAATAGATTTACAGCTTCAATGTTCTAAAAGCACTATTTTTCTCATACTGTATGGGAGCACAGGGAACAGCCTAACAGGGGGCACAAATTAACACTGACTTTTTACGCTGTTAAAGAAAGTCAGGCAGTCTGGCCTCATCACCACATTTCATAGCCGCGGCCTCCCACCGAAACTCAGAGAGATTGGTCAGCGTTTTGAAGAGATCTGAGCCAAAGAGTGTTCTCAGGGCACGTAAGTCATTTTTTTCAACACAGGTTTTTTCAGTTACTGAGCTGTTTGTGTAAAATCACAAAATACAACCTTAAATCACTTTAATCTTGTTTAATCATAGCACAGTTTTGAAGCGGCTGACAAGCTCATAGCTTGGCTTAAGTACAGCCTCCATACTGCAGGGTTAGTTTACCTGGCGTAGCCCTGCGTTCACACCGGCAGCGACTTTTCGCCTCTTGTCGCCCAAATCACTGGTCACTCATCACCTGTGGGCATTTCTGAACTCCAAATGACCGCGGGTTGCCATGGATTCACTGACGCTAAGCACAAATCAGATGCTTTCCTGCTAAAATGAAAAATCCTGGTGAGAAGACGTTTGTGTGTTTGTATCTAATCCCTGTGTCTGTGCAGTCAGTATGTGAGGAAAACAGTATTTGGTCTTTGTGATGATTACTGTCGATTACTGTCTGAGTAATCGCCCCATCACTTCGCTCCTTATTTGCATAAAGTTAAACTCCGCTCAACTTTGTCACATCGCTGACTCCGCCCACAAGACTCACGCTGCCTCCTGTCACCAGAAGTCGCCAGCTCTCATTGAAAATGAATGACCTCCAGCTTTGTCACGTCGCGTTGCTGCCGGTGTGAATGCAGGGTTACAGCCATAGACATACATACCTAGATGCTGCGTTGGGTCCAGCCAGTCAGGTCAATGGCTCCGCTATTTTGGGGCGGTCAACATCACTGCTGGACAGCATTCGGTACCATTACAGAGCGGCAGTTTAAGAAAGATACTGTCCAAAATTACACTATTTCAAGAATATCACACTCAGAAAGCAGGACAGGATTATATAACGGAGGGAACACAGTGATCCACACTCATGTCTGTGTGATGCGTATTGTTTGTGTGATGTCTGTGTGTCGATACCCTGATAGCAAGAGGATAGTGGACCACTGTTGGCCCACTGATGGCAAAGTTGGCAGTCCACTGGTGTTTTGCTCAGCGTTTTCCGGGCAGCCCACCGGGGATTAATCAGAATAATAGACAAAATTCCACTTTTCCATTTACAGTCCAGTTTACTTATTTTTCCTTCCTTCCTTTCTTTAGTTATACTTTGTAAATTAGTTTAGTAAATCATTTTAATCTAGATCAGTGTCAGCAAACATTTACTATAAAATCACTTTATATCAGGCCTATTTTTTTTTCTCTCAGTTGTTTGTAATGTTTTTCTGAGTTTATTTTACAAAATGAAAGTCTCTGTGCATTTAAAATCTGTTTGGGAAGATAAAAAAAATAGTTAGAGTTTGTATGCAGGACAGTAATCTGGGTGGTCCAGCAGTGGCAAACAGTCAGTGGGGTGCCGACCTTATTAAGGTAGCGGACCAATATATGCTGCTATCTGGGTATGGCCGTGTGGTTAATGAGGCACAGAGAACCTGTTGATGTGATTGTTTTTCCTCTGGTTTTATATTAAGCTTATTTCATTTAATAGTCTATTCAGGATCTTAACTCTATGTAGTAGTTATTTATTTACAGTGATGGTTAAAGCTTTGTTGCAGTACATTATAGCCTTCCTTAATCTGTGTAGATATTCATAATAGATTAATGTTCACACCTTCTTACACTAAGCTAAAGTTATTAAAGAAATGAAGAGCTACAGTCCACGCAGCCTGGATTAATCTGTGTCTGAGGATTATAACAAAACAGATTTGGTGAAAATCGGTTGAGTGATAAGGAATCAGTGGCCGATTTAATCCTGAGACTCTTCGTCTCTCAATACAAGTGAGTTTGTACTTGACAATCTCAAGCTTGTAACAATAGAACAACCTTTAAAACTCTTTTATGATGCAAAGAACCCTTTAATTATGCAAAAGGTTCTTTGAGTGTTCATGGTTCTATATAGAACCATTTTCTTTACTAAAGAACCCTTGAATAATCATTGTTTTTTGCCCTCTTAAAAAAGGTGGTTCCTCATGGGTTCTTTGGTAAAGGGAATGTAAAGGGTTCTGTTTAGAACCATTAGTTCTATATACAACCATTTCATGGTTCAAAAGGCTCTTCTACTGTTACAAGCTTGACATCGTAACAGTAGAAGCACCCTTTTGGGTGCTACATAGAACCCTTTTTGAAAAGGCTCTATATAGAACAATCAGCACATTCTCCATCAATCTGAAGAACCATTTCATGGTGCAAAGAACCCTTTAATCATGCAAAAGGTTCTTTGAGTGTTCATGATTCTGTCCAGAAACATTCCCTTTACCAAAGAACCCTTGAAGAACCATCTTTTTTGAGACTGTAAGAGCAAAAAGACGAAGTGTTCTGAAAAACAACACTGCATATTCTGCATTAGTTATAATGTGTTTTGTGCTCATTTAGATGTTTTTTTATTTCTTATTTTGGAGAAAATGGTTGATCAGCTGCTCTGAATCTTCTCAGCCTTAATTAAATATGCAGCGTTT
>NW_023494809.1:6609398-6716898 GCF_904425465.1 Colossoma macropomum
ATATGACTTGCTAAGTTTATCTATCTATCTATCTATCTATCTATAAAACATGCGCAAAGATTATTGCACATTTTATATTTTACGCTTTATTTTCCTCCAATATGTCAAAATCAGCATTAATAAAGCAGTAATTGTATATTAAAATGTGCAGTGTGTCTCTGTAGGGGACGTCTTTCTTACTTTCACTTACAAAATCAACAAATACATTTCATTTGACCTGGGGTGCCCACACTTTCGCACACGACTGCATATCTAGACTAGATTTCAGATGATTTTCAGAGACGTTTCAGCAGCGAGTCGAGTCTGCGCTGATGTGTTACAGCAGCAGAGAGTGGTGCAGTGACGATGTTGGGGTGGGTTAGCGGTCAGTTCAGTGCAGCGCCGCTGTCTCCCAGCAGCCCGCGCTCTGACGTCACTGTGCGCTGGGAGACGGTCAGAGCGAAATGTCACCAACTGGCCGGACCAGCGGGACAGGACACTTCTGCTGCTCTGAGCAGAGCGCCGAGAGTCTCTCACATGTCTTTCACAAGAGCCGTCTGTGTATGTGCACAACAGCACTGAAACTATTGATCACTTCTGTAATCGATTATCCCATCTACTGTTACTGGATTAATAAACTGATTTAACTACTCTGCCTCAGAAACAGCACACAGCTCTGAAATCTGGTCTGTTTGGTCTCCATGACGACTGAATTCAGGACAGTAGCTATTCAAGAATGACAGTTCCTGACTTCTTTTAAAGATCTCAGACGCTGCAGACTCGATCTCCACCGCCCCTCTGATCACCTTCGTGTGTTAAGGTTGATGATGAAATATTACAGTGATGGTGGTGAATAATGAGGAGACGGAGCTGAACGTGTGTCTGTTTATTAGGAGGAGTAACGTTAGCGCGCTCGGCTAAAGCCTTTGGGAAATGGAGACTGAAACTGGGGAGCGGCGACGCTCTGATAAACAGCAGGGGGCGCTCTCACAGTATTCACAACTTACAGTTTAGCACACTTTAGTTCTGTTTTGAACTTTTTTACATCAATAACAGCAGCTTAACTCACATTTTAACATTATTCTGATTACGTGTTTACATTTAGCTGTTAGCTGCTATCTCATAAGATGCTGTAAGATAAGATAAAGTTCCTAAATTGAAATATAATTTGACTGTGTGGATCATATGAACATTATAGAGCTTTTTAAATGAAACAGTAGAAGCCATATCGCCCCCTACACTTCCTGTAGTGTATTACAGTCTGTCAGAGTGACTGTGTGGATCATATGAACATTATAGAGCTTTTTAATGAAACAGTAGAAGCGATATCGCCCCCTAAACTTCCTGTAGTGTATTACAGTCTGTCAGAGTGACTGTGTGGATGAGATGAACATTATAGAGGCTTTTAAATGAAACAGTAGAAGCCATATCGCCCCCTACGCTTCCTGTAGTGTATTACAGTCTGTCAGAGTGACTGTGTGGATCATATGAACATTATAGAGCTTTTTAAATGAAACAGTAGAAGCCATATCGCCCCCTACACTTCCTGTAGTGTATTACAGTCTGTCAGAGTGACTGTGTGGATCATATGAACATTATAGAGCTTTTTAATGAAACAGTAGAAGCGATATCGCCCCCTAAACTTCCTGTAGTGTATTACAGTCTGTCAGAGTGACTGTGTGGATGAGATGAACATTATAGAGGCTTTTTAAATGAAACAGTAGAAGCCATATCGCCCCCTACGCTTCCTGTAGTGTATTACAGTCTGTCAGAGTGACTGTGTGGATCATATGAACATTATAGAGCTTTTTAAATGAAACAGTAGAAGCCATATCGCCCCCTACACTTCCTGTAGTGTATTACAGTCTGTCAGAATGACTGTGTGGATCATATGAACATTATAGAGGCTTTTTAAATGAAACAGTAGAAGCCATATCGCCCCCTACACTTCCTGTAGTGTATTACAGTCTGTCACAGTGACTGTGTGGATCATATGAACATTATAGAGGCTTTTTAAATGAAACAGTAGAAGCCATATCGCCCCCTACACTTCCTGTAGTGTATTACAGTCTGTGGGAATCAGATATATGTCCATTACAAAACATGAAGGCTTTTGTTTGACATGTCAACTTTTTTGTAGATGACTAATCAGCTTTGTTGAGTAACCTAATAGATGCAGCTGCAGTGTCCAATAATGCGGTGTCCAATAATGCAGTGTGCTGCTTTCTGTTTTAAGGCACTGTCTATCTGTCTGTCTTTCTCAGCTCTTCAGAATCCCCCCTTTTATCTCCTATTAAATGGAATAAAAGCAGTGCAGAGAACAGCAGGTAAAAAATAAAACCTTCATAAAGCTGCATGATGGACCAGAGGAGCTTCAGCACAAGAGAAAAGCAGAGAGAGAGAGAGAGAGAGAGAGAGAGACAGAGAGAGAGACAGAGAGAGAGAGAGAGAGAGAGAGAGAGAGAGAGAGAGTGAAAGCACTTAAGAGCCTCCATTATCCATCACATTCCTCCTCCAGAGAGGACAAAAGCAGAGGGAGAGACGTGAGGGATTAGGAGAAGAGCAGCGCTGAGATCTGACAGTGCTCTGATTTAGAAACAGAGAGATGGACGCTCTGACTCAGTTGTCTTGTTTCTCTGTCGCACTCTGACCTTCGTCTGCCAGCAGCTGTGCGTTTTGGGGAAATTCTGTAGGTTTACTTTGTTTTGGCAAAAATCTAATTTCATCCTCCCCTTTAAGACGTCGCAGTAAAACAGAGTGTGGACTTTAGTTAGTTTAGTTTTAGCTAAGAAGTAATGGAAGCTTATACCCACCAGTTAGCCTGATGCTAACCGCACAGCTAAATCATCACCTCACTCCGTGTGTTCAGTGACCTCTAATAGACACGCTTTCCTCTCTCTATCATTTCTCTATCTCTCTTTTCTCTCTCTCCATCACTCTACGTCATTTCTCTCTCTCTCTTTTCTCTCTCTCCATCACTCTACATCCTCTCTCTCTCTTTTCTCTCTCCATCACTCTACATCCTCTCTCTCTCTTTTCTCTCTCCATCACTCTACATCATTTCTCTATCTCTTTTCTCTCTCTCCATCACTCTACATCCTCTCTCTCTCTATTTTCTCTCTCTCCATCACTCTACATCCTCTCTCTCTCTTTTCTCTCTCTCCATCACTCTACATCATTTCTCTATCTCTCTTTTCTCTCTCTCCATCACTCTACATCCTCTCTCTCTCTTTTCTCTCTCTCCATCACTCTACATCCTCTCTATCTCTCTTTTCTCTCTCTCCATCACTCTACGTCATTTCTCTATCTCTCTTTTCTCTCTCTCCATCACTCTACGTCATTTCTCTATCTCTCTTTTCTCTCTCTCCATCACTCTACATCATTTCTCTATCTCTCTTTTCTCTCTCTCCATCACTCTACATCCTCTCTCTCTCTCTTTTCTCTCTCTCCATCACTCTACATCATTTCTCTATCTCTCTTTTCTCTCTCTCTATCTCTCTTTTATCTCTCTTCATCACTCTACATCATTTCCCTATCTCTCTTTTCTCTCTCTCCATCACTCTACATCCTCTCTCTCTCTTTTCTCTCTCTCCATCACTCTACATCCTCTCTCTCTCTTTTCTCTCTCTCCATCACACTACATTATTTCTCTATCTCTCTTCTCTCTCTCCATCACTCTACATCCTCTCTCTTTTCTCTCTCTCCATCACTCTACATCCTCTCTCTCTCTCTTTCTCTCTCTCCATCACGCTACGTCATTTCTCTCTCTCTTTTCTCTCTCTCCATCATGCTACATCATTTCTCTATCTCTCTTTTCTCTCTCTCCATCACTCTACGTCATTTCTCTATCTCTCTTTTCTCTCTCTCCATCACGCTACATCATTTCTCTATCTCTCTCTTCTCTCTCCATCACGCTACATCATTTCTCTATCTCTCTTTTCTCTCTCTCCATCACTCTACGTCATTTCTCTATCTCTCTTTTCTCTCTCTCCATCACTCTACATCCTCTCTCTCTCTCTTTTCTCTCTCTCCATCACTCTACATCATTTCTCTATCTCTCTTTTCTCTCTCTCCATCACTCTACATCATTTCTCTATCTCTCTTTTCTCTCTCCATCACTCTACATCATTTCTCTCTCTCTCTTTTCTCTCTCTCCATCACTCTACATCATTTCTCTATCTCTCTTTTCTCTCTCTCCATCACGCTACATCATTTCTCTATCTCTCTTTTCTCTCTCCATCACTCTACATCATTTCTCTATCTCTTTTCTCTCTCTCCATCACTCTACATCATTTCTCTCTCTCTCTTTTCTCTCTCTCCATCACTCTACATCATTTCTCTATCTCTCTTTTCTCTCTCTCCATCACTCTACATCATTTCTCTATCTCTCTTTTCTCTCTCCATCACTCTACATCATTTCTCTATCTCTCTTTTCTCTCTCTCCATCACTCTACATCATTTCTCTATCTCTCTTTTCTCTCTCCATCACTCTACATAATTTCTCTATCTCTCTTTTCTCTCTCTCCATCATGCTACATCATTTCTCTATCTCTCTTTTCTCTCTCTCTCTATCACTACATCCTTTCTCTCTCCATCACTCTACATAATTTCTCTATCTCTCTTTTCTCTCTCTCCATCACTCTACATCATTTCTCTATCTCTTTTCTCTCTCTCCATCACTCTACATCATTTCTCTATCTCTCTTTTCTCTCTCTCCATCACTCTACATCATTTCTCTATCTCTTTTCTCTCTCTCCATCACTCTACATCATTTCTCTTTATTTCTCTTTAATTTCTCTCTCCATCACTACATCCTTTCTCTCTCTTTTCTCTCTCCATCACTCTCCATCATTTCTCTATCTCTTTTCTCTCTCTCCATCACTCTATGTCATTTCTCTATCTCTTTTCTCTCTGTCCATCACTCTACATCATTTCTCTTTATTTCTCTTTAATTTCTCTCTTTATCATTTCTCTCTACCTCTTTTTTCTAGTGTTGCTCTCTCTCTCCCTCTCCCTCTCTCTCTCTCTCTATCATATCTCCTTTTTCTAGTGTTGCTCTCTCTCTCTCTCTCTCTCTCTCTCTAAAAAGTGAGTAAATATTATTAATATTCAGCTTTGATCTCAGTTAAATGAACAGTTCAGTGAAATGATCGTAGGCAGTTTCTGACACTGTAAACATGAACAAAAGTTCAGACAGAATTCTGCGCTGATATGGATCTCTGCGCTGATATGGATCTCTGCGCTGATATGGATCTCTGCGCTGATATGGGAGCTCTGGGCTGATATGGGAGCTGTGGGCTGATATGGGAGCTGTGGGCCGATACAGATCTCAGATATTTTTCATATACATATCTAGCAATACATAAACATCTATAAAATATAGAATTTGGGACTGAATCTCCAGACTGGCTGTTTTCTCTCAGAGCCCTCACAGCGCAGCTTCGCTCTGTCTACCAAGACCACTAGCCTCTATTAGCGGTGGGCTGGGGGAGTAACAGCACAATGCTTGCACAGTTTAACCAGTGCTTCACCAAGGTGGTCTCACCTGAGGACGAAGGACAACATTGTGGCCCTAGTGAGGGTCTAGAATGGTGGGGGGCGCTGTTTGCAGCCGTGCTGGTAATACATGCTAACTAGCACTGCGTTAGCGTGACAGTCACTGCTGTGAGTGATTATGTTAGGCGCCTGAGCTGAGACTGGATATATTCACACATTTTAAAAAGTATAAATATGGTACAGGAATGTGCTGATAAAGTGTACTGTGGCATTGCCACTCTGTAAGTAGTGCAGCTTTAATAGAGAAGAAATGTTCATGTTGGGCTGTTTTAGGTTTAAACAAACAAGGACTTTTATGTTGAAGAGCCTGAATGTGGGGGAGCGGTGGGTTTTTCCCAAGTAGAGCAGAGGGCTGTGTTTTTAGCTGATAGCACTGAAGAGGCTGTGTTTCTTCTCACCATGTTTGATGATGTTTTCAGCAGATTAAAAATAAAGCTGCGTTATGGACCGAAACATCGAGTCGTCTGAGCTTCTCCCGAGAACCTCGAACGTTACAGTATTTTGCAGTTCGTCTTTATTGATAGCCTGCATTTAGCAAAACAAACCCTAATATCCGAATCCCACAGTAGGCCCTTTCCACAGGAACCGTAAGTGTGTAAACGCTGGTAAAACAAGTTCCGCTATTGCCTTTCGGACAGTTACTGACCTCAGAAATACAGCCGTTCATATCACTTCAGCACCACAGTAACTTTATCTTTGTCATAGTTACCAAGATTGAAATTCGAGGATGAGTCCAGAACAGTTAGGGAACCAAACACACAACAATGTGGAGTCCAGACTAAATAAAGGATATAAATGCTTTGTGGAGAAATTCCTTCACAGCTATCAGAGCACAGTAACGTCAGCTACGTCTACAGAGAGATAAATCAGTGGAGGTGAAAATAACTATAACCAAAATGCTGGATTAGCCATGTTAGCTGGAGATGCTGAAGCAGCTCACTAACAATAAACTACTTGGCAAAAAGCTAAACATGCACACACACCAGCAGGGGGCGCCGGGTCGTCAGGGTCCGTAGCGCCACTGTAGACGTTTTAAACACTGAATGAACATCTGCTCCCGCTGAGCTCTCGCTCTCTCAGACACCGAAAGCTTTAGAGGGAGAAAATGAAAACTGTTCCTCTGAAAGCGGCTGAAGCAGCAACTTTACAGCACAAACTGCACGTCAACGTTAGTGAGCAGCGCCGAAACACAGACGCAGAGGTTCTTTTACTCCGTATGACAAAGTTTATTCTTTTATTAAATGCACAGACCCGAAAGCAGCGTTACTCTGCAGTGACTACTTCCAGCAGAAAAATGTGGAAATGTGAAAAGAGCCTATTAAAAAACAAATATCTACCTAATGAATGAATATCCAAATAATCCAATATTTGTGTCCAGCCCTAATAAATACATCATCAAATATCATGTTGAAATATCGTTCAAATTTTAAAAATGTGTCCGAGACAGCTAATTCTAATATCATCATAAATCCCTAGTTTTTAGCTGTGCTAACATACTTTAGTCCATGTTTATAGATAACAGCGAGTCCTACATGGTCAGAAGCCACATAATCAAGTTTATATAGATTATTGAACAGCTCCACATGGTTTGGGAGAAAAGTGTGATGACTCAGGCATGTTAGCATCATGCTAACTGGTATACATAAGCTTCCATTACTTGTTAGCTACAAAAGCTTCGTAGCTCCAGTGTAAAACTAAAGAAGTGAACTTCAAACAGGTTTTGTATGTACAGGGTGGAGAATGTGACGGAGAGAAAAAGCACGTTTTTGTTAACCTATCGCTCTCAAACCGTCCTCTGTGCTCCAGCGTCTCTCAGCGTCTCTCTTTTTTCTGTCAGTATCTCCTCGAAAATCAGCGTCAGATGAAGCTGGTTCCTGACTGGAGGGCAGAGCGGAGCAGGTTTATCTCAGTCCCGGGTGACTGTGTGGATCGAAGGTACGGCAGCAGAAATCTCCATGATAAGCTCTATCTCTCAGCACCCACACAACTATTTGCATAATTACCTTTTCAACTATTTTTACATAATCCCTCTATTTCCAGAGGTTTCGCCATCACTGCCCGAAATGAGGAGATGCCTCGGGTTCCCCTGCCGAGCCTGCGGTACCCAGCAACAGTCTAGACATGCCTGTTTACTCCTTTATTTTTAGGGTTTTTACATTTTACAATGACAGTGAAGACATTAAAACTATGAAATGACATCTGGAATTAAACAGTGCTCAACAAGTCGGCTATTTCAGATCATTCAAAAGCTCTTAAGCACAAAAATTACAGGTGCCAGGAAGGGTTCTTTTGGCCAACATCATGGAAGGACCACTTTTGGTTCCCTTTTGGTTCCCTTTCAGTGGATGGTTCTTTAAAGAATCATTTTTGTAAAGCTGCTTCCACACAATGTAAAGGTTCTACAACCATTTAAAAAGTGGTTCTTCAGTAAAGGCAATAGTTCTACACAGAACTGTGACAAGCAGCATTTCAAAGCATTTATGGTTCTTTATCTGTTTAAACGGTTCTTATCTGTGATGGGAAAGCTGTTTGTATATAGTTAATAAAAGAACCTTTGAAAAAATGAGTCTATCTGGCATCAAAAAATGGTTTCACTACTGTTTTTGTTACTATACAGAACCTTTACTGTTAAGAGTCTGTACCAACCAAATTAGGAGGGGCGGGGTTTGTGGGGGGTCTTGGGGGGTCCACAGAAAAACCTCAGAAGCTGTAGCTCCACTTAGTAATTTTTATTTCTGTCAGTTTAATAAATCTGTTCTGGCTATTTCTAAAAAGTAGTGTTTGAAGAAAAATAGTGCAAAATTATTATTATTACTAATAAAAGTCCTGTGAATATTAATGGTAAAGAGTTGTTAACCATTATTGGGGGGTGCATTCTTTTATTTTGGATCTGAAAGACCACCAAATAATTAGCTGGACCACAGAGGCTCCCAAAAGAACAGTATCTTTTATTAATGGCAAGTTTATATCACATCTATCTTTAAATATCTATCACTGGGCAAAAAGACTGAGAGAGTTAATTAACCTCCAGTCATCAATTCACCCGTCTGATGATCATCCATCAGATAATCTGCCACAGAGCTTATCTGACTCCCAGGGTAAGACACGTAATCGGGTTAAAGTCCTCATCTCTTCTGTACTTCCTGTCTACATAGGACTCTGGGGGACTTTAATGCACATTATGAGGGACAGTCCCAAAATTTATGGCTTTTGGGAGGTGAATCTCCTCTTTGACTGGGACCCACTTCCCCACAGACCCTGACCCTCACTTGCTTTATGATGACTCAAGATTCTTAAAGTGACCCTTATTAGTCCCACAACGGGGAAATTTCACCTCCGCATTTTAACCCATCCATGCAGTGAAACACCACATACACACTAGTGAGCACACACACTAGGGGGCAGTGAGCACACTTGACCGGAGCGGTGGGCAACCCTGTCCATGGCGCCCGGGGAGCAGTTGGGGGTTAGGTGTCTTGCTCAAGGGCACTTCAGTCACGCACTGTCGGCTCAGAGGATCGAACCGGCGACCTTCTGGTCACAGGCTTGGTTCCCTGACCTCCAACCCACGACTGCCCCAAAACAGAGGAAGGGACTCGTCTCGGGAACCGGGGATCACACTCTCTATCACCGTAATCCCAGACTAAGGTGCTACACACTGTGCCACTGAAAGGGGAATCCCGGAATCCCATTACAGAATCCCGGAATATATGGCTGGGTGGCTTAACTGCAGCAAAAATAAGTAATTGTCCAGTGTTGGCTGCCCCTCATAACCCGTCTATACATCACCAGCTCTATACCTTATTGAACATCCTCAATCTGGAACGATCATCCGCAAGAATGAACAATGCAGCCCCTAGAACTCTTCAGACATGGAATTGGTGATGTTTTTGATACTGATCACCGATCGCCTTTCATCATGATCAGCTAATAGCCGATACTGATCGAGGGCGGGGCTGGATGACACATTCAAAGCTGTAGTGATTCTGGAAAACGATTGTTGATATTTGAACTCGACAGCAAAACAAATACACCCCTCCCTTCAGTGCTCCTTCAGAAGCTCCGCACCCAAATTCATGGACGTGCATTGCTAAGGCGAACGACACTTTTTAGATCTTCGTGGCCATAAAACTCTTCACAAATGTTGAACAGACAAATAATATAACGTTAGAGTGAACAACGACACAGCAAGTGATGTAGCCAACATTAGCTCAGTTGTGGGTTAGCAAACTGTCCCTACAGTTGCTGCTGTGAAGCTAGTCTATCATACAATTTAGCAAACAGAACAAAACAATACTGACCTACTGATTCTGTGAAACAGCAACAACAGGTTAATGTTGTCCACCTGACGAGCAGAAACAGAGTGTATGTAATAACACTTCAGGAAAAAAATCATCAGTGAAATAGATATGATGAGGCTTCCTGTTCGCCAGCTTCTTGTTCAAATTTTCCCGTTCCACCTTAAAAGTTTAAAAACTGCTGAAGGTACCATACAACCGTATGTCCTACACTTTAAAAAAAGATGGTTCTTCAAGGGTTCTTTAGTAAAGAAAATGGAACCAAGAACACTCAAAGAACCCTTTGCATGATTAAATAGTTCCTTGTGTCATGAAAGAGTTCTGCAGATTGATGGAGAATGTGCTGTATATGTTTCTACATAGAGCCTTTTTGAAAAGGGTTCTACATAGCACCAAAAAGGGTTCTTCTTTTGCTGTAACCACAGAAGAACCCTTTTTGGTGCTGTGTAGAACCATATACAACACATTCTCCATCAATCTGAAGAACCATTTCACCATGCACTAGAGCACGCATATGGTTTTCGAGTGTTCATGGTTCTATATAGAACCACTGTCTTTACTAAAGAACCCTTGAAGAACCATCATTTTCAAGAAAAATCGTACTTCCTTCCATTTTTGTTCCATAATAAAAGAATTTGAGTCTGAGTTTCCTACATGAATACATTTCTGAACATGATACTGAAACTGGATTTCAAAATGAATAAAAAAAATCTGAATATTATCTTTTATATTTTTTTTATAGGTAAATTAATCTCCTGCTTATTATAATTTTTTTTGTTGTTTTGTTTTTTGCTACATTCTTCTGCCGGAGGATGAGGAGAGTGAGGAGAGATGGTGAGGAACGGCCCATAAGCCTTCAGATCAAAATGTTTTCCAAGATTACTGAAACATATTCCGGCTCCTCAGCCTGGCGCTGTGAGTGTGCAGGCTGATGGATTGTGACAGTGAACTCCTCCTGGACACTTTTCAGTGCGTGTAATAACTGATTCATCTGCTGTTAAAGCTGGCAGGAGAACCTTCCTCAGGGCTAGAACTCTAATCACTGTTCCTTCTGTTCCTGCAGTGTTTTACAGTCAGCACACAGTCCAACCGCACGACCTCCACAACAACACAACAACAACAACAACAACAACAACAACAACAGGAAACGATGAATATCGCTCTCGCACAGCTCTCAGCCCGATATCGGTCCTATGATGAGAACAACTATCGGTATTTAATTCTGATTACTTATAAAAGTGTTAACATATAATCATCTGAAAATGTTTGTGCGCCCCGGTCCATGTAGGATACCATAGCAGCTGCCTAGCAACATCCTAGCAACCACCTGGGACACCACAGCAGCACTTTAGCCCTCAATCACTCAGGGACACAAATATACGGCCTTTATTTTGCTTTGTTGAATCTTTCAACACCTCAGCTCTTCCCAAAGCACTGTTTCTTGAAAGAAACAATTGTCTTAGTCGCAGATAAAATTATTAAAACAACTTAGCTAAATAAAATACTTGCAATAAGTAAAAAAACCCCACATACATACATATCACGTACATTCATTTACAAAAGTGTGGGCGTCCCCTGGTCAAATGACATGTTGTTGAGTAAAAATAAGAGAAAACATCCTCTACAGAGAAACACTTCTGTATATTTTAATGCAAAATTAATGTATATTTACCGAATTTAACATACTGGGATAAAACCATAAAGCACAAAATGTGGCTTCTGCAAAAAGTTTTATATCTCATATTTGACTTTTTGCCCGAATATGTTGTAAACAGAGCAAACAAACCTGCATTTTTATTGCCAGCTCACGTGTACGTTATTAGTCGTTGTATATTCCATATGGACAAAAAAATATTCCAAATGTATTTATTAAATAGAGTTTTGCAATGTATTTGTTAAATATATATATTTTAAATGAATTTATTAATATTAGTTATTATCTGTGTTCAGTTGAGTGTAATGAAG
This sequence comes from Colossoma macropomum, assembly GCF_904425465.1. NCBI lineage: Eukaryota > Metazoa > Chordata > Actinopteri > Characiformes > Serrasalmidae > Colossoma > Colossoma macropomum. The sequence goes on from NW_023494809.1 coordinate 6,621,197, forward strand.
GTTCCAGATGTAACTAAACGTTCTTCTGTGATCTGCACTGTTCTTTACATTAACCATGTACGTCTGCAGTCAGACTCTCACACACAATGTATTTCACATAAACAAGATATCAGATCATAACTGCATTTTCACAGAGTATCAATACCCACAACACTCGCTTCTGTCCTGATAAAGGATCATCTGATCATATTTAAAATGAAGATACTGGAACACAAACTCATCTCTAAAGGTATCAGACAGTGAAGAGCGTCAGACAGGATTCTGGATATTTTCATACATTTTCAAATGGATCTGATAAACACATTTACATACGTTTATTTTTGGATGGTATATTTCTATGTGTAACATTTCTCCATACATTTTAAAATACATGTGTTTTAAATATATCTGGTTAATATGGCAAAATATTCTGAAATACAGTTTAGTGATTGGAATGTATTTCAGCATCGACTGCAGTGTGTTTGAAATGTACTTCAAATATCGTCCAATGAAAACCATGTATCTCCATTTTTGTTGATTTTTAGTTTTCTACATTATTTCAACACACCAGCTGTCCTTTACGTTGTAAAAATTTTACCATGAATGGACCAATAGAAATGCTCTAAAATCACCTGGAACAAAATCTCTTTACATTGACTTACATTGAAAGGTAAGAGTGTTTTTGCCTTTTCCTGTAAAGTTACTATTTTAGAGATACTTGTTTTTCATTGGACAGCGATGATATCTAAAAATATACATCCATATATTGTTTTCCATATGGGTATATAAGATCCTAGTTACACCACTGCATAAAACGCACTGGTTTTATGGGCGCCATGTTGAAATTACACCCCGGAACAGCAACTCTAGCCACCCTTTGAGCGGGAAGTATTGGAGGGATGGACTTTTCCCAATTGGAAGTTGGAAATTTCCCAGTTTCCACTTCGTAAATGCAGCGTAAGCAAAGGTTTGCGGTTGGTCATTTTTCATGTCATTCAAACGGCCTCTTTCTGTCAAAGTAGACTGTCCTGGGTCACGCTGAGCGATGAAACACTCCACGCTCTGACGACAGCTGTACGCCTGGCTTGCGAAACTAGTCTCAGGCCTTCCTCCTGTCTGTGGCTCTCGCACAGCAACAGAGCAGATGAAAAACCTCAGCCATTTTTTTAAAAAAATCATCATTAAACTGCAGCACTGCTGAAATGAAACGCTAAAACACTCAGAGAGATGCTTTGGTACATTGAAATGGACACAGATGAGAGTAATCAGGACTGAGGAATGAGCTAATTACGCAATTATTGCATTTTTAAAACCATTTCAGCCTCTTCACTTCAGTCCATTAAATCATCCACCCTTTCAACGCTGTCTTCCAGCTTCACCCCGACCACCTCTCTGCTGAATAACACGCACGCCAGAGCAGAGCACAGCGTCCAGCCTGGCCCAAAAATAGAACCACATTTCCGCAGCTTTAGGTTCACTGATGCGGTTCCATTAAAGCGAAAACGTGGAGCAGGTGGGTGCACCGTGGTTTTTCGCTGGCTGAACACAGCTCTTTAGAAAAACAAAGCAAGTCTGGCAAGCGGACGCCATTAGAGGCCTTTTCTTCTCCGTATCTGATGCTCTTCCGAAAGCCTTTGGAGTTTAAGCCTTTACATAAGTTTCCTGTTCCCCTGAGAAAAGCGGACGCCTCTCCTGGGGAATTCCCTTCATTTTGGGTTTAATTACAGCCCTGGGTGATGTCCTCCATCTCTGCTTTGTCTTATTATGGGATTTTGGTGGGTTCTGTGCAAGAGATAGTTCAGCTATAATCAAATTTACTCTAAATCTAGTCCACCAGCAGAGACATATTTAGTGTCTGAAGTTTGCTTCTTTAGTTTTAGCACTGGAGCTACAAGGCTAATGCAGCTAACAATACTGGAAGCCCCTCCAATTAGCATGGTGCTAAATGCATGATTGAATCACCGCTCAGTTTCTGACACTGGCGTACCTATAAAATCTATAACAATGGACAAAAGTATGGGCAAAATTCAGGCTTCCAGGTGGCTGCTACTGTTCTTAGCTATGCTAACATACTTGAGTCCATGTTTATAGATAACACTGAGTCATACAGTGTCAGAAACCACATAATCAAGTCTATTACAATAAGTAATGCTCCAGTTAGCATCATGCTAATGCTAGAGGAGTGTAAGCTTCCATTACTACCATTGTTAGCTACGTTAGCTTCATAGCTCCAGTGCTAAACCTAATGATCAAACTACAGAAACATGGCTGATCAGCTACATTTGTGGTGAGGAGGGAAATTACATTTCATCGTTCACTAAACTATCGCTTTAATCTGCTGAGTAGTCAGCTCACAGCTCTGCTGTGTCCACCAGTTACTGGGCAAGTTTAGAAAGAACCAAAAGAACCAAGGAACTTTCCTAACACTCTCAACAAGCAAGAACCAAGCAGAAGTTCTAGCAAATGTCCCCCCCAGCTCTGGTTTAGCCCCACTTCATTCAGCCTACAGCAGTTTAGCCCCACCCATTCAGCTACAGCAGTTTAGCCCCACCCATTCTGTCTACAGGAGTTTAGCCCCACCCATTCAGTCTACAGCAGTTTAGCCCCACCCATTCAGCCTACAGCAGTTTAGCCCCACCCATTCAGCCTACAGCAGTTTAGCCCCACCATTCAGCTACAGCAGTTTAGCCCCACCATTCAGCTACAGCAGTTTAGCCCCACCATTCAGCCTACAGCAGTTTAGCCCCACCATTCAGCTACAGCAGTTTAGCTCCACCATTCAGCTACAGCAGTTTAGCCCCACCATTCAGCTACAGCAGTTTAGCCCCACCCATTCAGTCTACAGCAGTTTAGCCCCACCCATTCAGCTACAGCAGTTTAGCTCCACCATTCAGCTACAGCAGTTTAGCTCCACCATTCAGCTACAGCAGTTTAGCCCCACCCATTCAGCTACAGCAGTTAGCTCCACCCATTCAGCTACAGCAGTTTAGCTCCACCATTCAGCTACAGCAGTGCTCCCCCTCAGCTCAGCAGTTTAGCCCCACCCATTCAGTCTACAGCAGTTTAGCCCCACCCATTCAGCTACAGCAGTTTAGCTCCACCATTCAGCTACAGCAGTTTAGCCCCACCATTCAGCTACAGCAGTTTAGCTCCACCATTCAGCTACAGCAGTTTAGCTCCACCATTCAGCTACAGCAGTTTAGCTCCAACCATTCAGCTACAGCAGTTTAGCTCCACCATTCAGCTACAGCAGTTTAGCCCCACCATTCAGTCTACAGCAGTTTAGCCCCACCATTCAGCTACAGCAGTTTAGCCCCACCATTCAGTCTACAGCAGTTTAGCCCCACCATTCAGTCTACAGCAGTTTAGCCCCACCATTCAGCTACAGCAGTTTAGCTCCACCATTCAGCTACAGCAGTTTAGCCCCACCATTCAGCTACAGCAGTTTAGCCCCACCATTCAGCTACAGCAGTTTAGCCCCACCATTCAGCTACAGCAGTTTAGCTCCACCATTCAGCTACAGCAGTTTAGCCCCACCATTCAGCTACAGCAGTTTAGCTCCACCATTCAGCTACAGCAGTTTAGCTCCACCATTCAGCAGTTTAGCTCCACCATTAGCTACGCGTTTAGCCCCACCCATTCAGAGTTTAGCTCCACCCATTCAGCTACAGCAGTTTAGCTCCACCATTCAGACAGTTTAGCTCCACCATTCAGCTACAGCAGTTTAGCTCACCATTCAGCTAGCAGTCACCCATCAGCTACAGCAGTTTAGCCCCACCATTCAGCCTACAGCAGTTTAGCCCCACCCACTCAGATCAGAACAGAGCTCATTTACATATATCAGTCTCAAAGAGACAGTTACAGAAACAGCCTGTTTAATTCTAAGGGACAAAGAAAGGTTGGAAAATGGTCATTTCATATTTAGTTTTGGAAACAAAAGGGTTAAAATCATAAAACACCCAACAGAAAATGATCCAGTCATGATCTGTTGTTCTCTGTGGTAGATACAGCCACAGACAAAGTGACTGGTTAGGAGCTGGATTACTTTAGGAGCTGGACTGGAGGCCTTATATGTACTTACTTCATTAAGTTCTAGATGTTTATGTGCACCATCGTTAGCTTAACGCCAACGTACCATTAGAAATCTTATGGAGGCGCTAACAGAAATTAGCATTATGTTATTAGAATTGTTATTGTTAGTGCTTGTTTTGACATGTATGGTCCAAACTGAAGGCCTAGCTCTAACAGTCACGGCCCACCACTGATAAACCTACAGGAACAATGTAAGTGGAGCCCAAAATGAGGATACAGTGGGATGTGGGCTCTTTAAAGTGCTCTTTTCTGATGGTGTCACTGTGGCTGTTACGGCAGCCGAGCTGAATGGGGAAATGTAACGGATCGGTTTCTCTCAGTGTCGCTCTGCTCTCTGCAGTTTAAACATCACTCTGACATCCACAACACGGCCGCCTGAGACTCTAACTCCCTCAGACAGGACCGCCGCCGCCCGGGGGGCTTCTGGACAAGGCTGTTAAAGCATAAAGGTGTGATGTCGTAACGGAGAGTCCAGGTGGCGGAGAAAACACGCTGCAGTGGCTCAGCTCTGACTCAGACAGAGAGAGAGCTGAGCACAGCTAAACCTTCTCTCCAGCTTATCCTCTCTTCTTTAGCCCGTCACATTAAAGCGATAATTCAGCGACGTATCAGATTTACCCAGTCGCCCCTTTACACCAAATGAGCTCGATCAGCAAGACATGTTCAGTGTCTGAAGTTTGCTTCTCTAGTTTTAGCACTGGAGCTACGAAACTAACAAGTAATGGAATCTGATAGAAGGGGAACTCCACTGATTTTTGCATAATTAAAATTTGCATAAAAAAAATTCTGCATAATTAAATGGTTAAGATGTAAACAGAGTGGTTCAGAGTGGTTTGGTGTGAAACGAGTCAGAATTGTTCACAGTGGTGGTGATAGGAACCAGACGTCCACCTCTAAAAGCTCCCTCACAGAAAGCTAAAATATGAAATATGAATTCACTGCCTGATGACTGAGACACTGTTTTACAATAGTTTTGAGAAGATTTTGGCCTTAAAATCCATTCATGGTGGAGGGATACATACAGGTTGCTGTGAGGCAAAATAGTCCCCAAAGAAAACTTATTTTCTACAACACAAATAAAGACATTTTATTTATCTATCTAAATCTATCTAAATCTAAAACAAACCTCTAATCCTGGGGATAACAGTGTGAGCCTTTAATGCCAAGAGAGTTAAACTTAGGATAAATAATGTTTTCCCCACAGTGTACACAACACAACTGAGAAAAAAGACAAAAGTAAATGTCAAAGCACTTAATGACCAAAGGGGTGAAGAAAGGTCATTTTTATTTTGTCTGTCCAAAAATAAGGCCCATCACTGAAAATAATATAGTTTTTCAGTTTTTCAAAAGAAAAAAATAGGACTTTTATTTTGAAAAAAAAAAAAAAGTGTCCCTATAAAATGACATAGTAGTCCATATTAACAGAGCAAGTTTATGAGGAGCCTGGCCACTTCCTATTTCCCCCATTATATCAAAAACAGGACTGCTAAACAGCAGAGGGCGCCCATGAGCGAGTCCTCAATGAATGGGGGGGCAGGGATGGAGCTCAATGGCTAAAAATGAAAAGTTAAAATCGTTTCTAAAAACTTTCCTTTAATTTTAGAAAGTAGAAGAATGAATTTCACTAAAAAAGCAAAGAAAACTCACCTGTATGTTTCATTTATTCTACAGCAAACAGGTTTTGGGCAGCAGAAGGCGGGCATTACTGCTACTGAGTGCTGATTGGTTGGCGAGCGGAGCAGCTCATTGGCTGTTCGCACTCACTGACGTCATGAACGTACATGAGGCAGCATTTTAAACTCCTATAACTCGAGTTTAAAAGCTCTTAAAAATATAACAGCAGTGTTAAAATGTTTATGCTGTTCTGTGTTCAGGAAATGAATGAATTCTTTTACAGTAAAAAAGTTTCAGCATTTATAAACTATGATTTTGCTCAATGCTCCATATAAAGCAATTCATTCTGGACTTGCTCAGTAGCGCCCTCTAGTGTTTGAGAAACCCGGAAGAGTTACGGGGCAGTAATTCTCCTCTCTACAAGTTCTGATATTAATATCATGTAAAACATGTACGCTTTATAAATGCTGAGCAGTGTGCCACCTCAAATAAAATCTCTGGGTCTTATCTGGCCACCGAATTTGAGTTCTAGCTACACCCCTGCATTAGCCTCATAGCTCCAGCGCTAAAACTAAAGAAGCAAACTTAAGGCACCGAACATGTCTCGGCTGATCAGCTACATCTGGAATATCATCACTTAAACAGCGCTGGAGTGCAGCGAGTCACAGCTATTGTTGCAGATGGAGCTGATTTACCTTCTTTGAGGGCTCATTTAAAGTCGCTGTGGTTTTAGGAACCACGTTTGAATGATTAATGTCCATCAGTGAGCGAAGTGGAGAGGCCTGCCCACACGCCGCTGCACACAGACTGCATCAGTAAGCACAAAGGAACAAGCACCCGAGCAGGAGGAACACGGCGCCTTCCGCATTTCTGACACGGCCACCATTAAACTTGCATCAGTTTTTGGCACACTTTCGCATTTCCAGTCGGAGGAGGTCAACAGGAAGTAAACGTTCCAAGCTGTGTTTAACAAATGAGAGTGGAGGGAGGCACTAAAACAGCCTCCTCAGACGTTATGTTAACCCACTGGGGTCCATGAACTGCATGTGTGCCAAATTCACTGTTTTCATATCTGTGTCTGTATCTTTGTGATGATCCAGCTCAGAAATCCAGTTCAGACACTTCCTGAATCTGTAGAGTCGCCCTTTCCATTCCATCTTATCACAAGATCATACGAGACTCACATCCGGAGTTATGAGCCTATGAAGAGGGGCTGAGATACACGTCATCTGCCTCTCACCATGTGGAACTGGTGGATTGGTGTGTCCGTCTACATTCTGTGTGAAACTGACCGATGGACACTCAGGAAATCACTAAGGACTGACCATCACGCCGGAAACCCTTCATTCTTCATTCAGTCCACATCGGAGACTCATGTGAAACGGCGTGCAGAGAGTTTACAGCTGCTGAAGCTGCTGCAGCGGTTTTGGAAAGTAGTGATGAAGATAATGGAGCATTTAGATATGAAACATATGAGGATCATGTTATATGAAGAGCCTTTAAAGGAGGATTTAAGAAGAGATGGACAAATCGAGAGAATGACCACAGACCACAGAGGCAAAACCTTATTAAATCTGTTTAGCCTGATCTTCATCTGTGGTGAACAAACGTGTTTCAAAGCAAAGCTTTTGTTTTCTCTCCAAAACGTTGCTGGATCCATGGAATTACAAGGTCACTAATGACCTGTGCATCATAAGTTCTGCAACTGCACCGAAATACCCACACAAACCAACCAGCTTCATCCAGAGTGGTAATTAAAGGGGAATTCCACCAGTTTTTCAAAATCTCAGCATAATTCATTGATTGAGATGTAAACAGAGTGATTCAGAGTGGTCTGGTGTGAAATGGTTCAGATGTCTTTACAGTGGTGGTGATGGGAACCAGGGGTCGCCATGACTACAACACAAATATAGACATTTTATTTACTATCCAGAACCACCAGTGAACCTACACGAGTCTTCTGAGTCTATATGGAATGTTGATGATGGAAAATAGTGGAAAATCTGAAATAATAAGTTTTCTTTGGGGACTATTTTGCCTCACAGCGCCCTGCATGTATCCCTCCACCATGAACGGAGTTTAAGTTCTCTAAACTATCATAAAACAGTGTCTCAGTCATCAGGCAGTGAATTCATAACCATTTCATGTAGGAACTTTCTGTGAGGGAACTTTTAGAGGTGGACATCTGGTTCCTATCACCACCACTGTGAACAGTTCTGACTCGGTAAGTTTATCTAGAACAGAGCGTTTCACACCAAACCACTCTGAACGACTTTGTTTACGTCTTAACCACTTAAGTATAGAAAATTTTGTAAAATAGGTGGAATTCCCCTTTTTTGAGAAGCTTTGCAGCACTGCTGTAGTTTTAAACACATCAGTGTCGCTGCTGGACTGAGAAAATATCCAGCCAACAGAGTCCTGTGGGCAGCGTCCTGTGACCACTGATGAAGGACTAGAGGATGACCAACACAAACTGTGCAGCAGCAGATGAGCTATCGTCTCTGACTTTACATCTACAAGGTGGACTGACAAGGTAGGAGTGTCTAATAGAGTGGACAGTGAGTGGACACAGTGTTTAAAAAACTCCAGCAGCACTGCTGTGTCTGATCCACTCAGACCAGCGCAACACACACTAACACACCACCACCACGTCAGTGTTACTGCAGTGCTGAGAATGACCCACCACCCAAATAGTACCTGCTCTGTGAGGGTCCATGGGGGTCCTGACCACTGAAGAACAGGGTGAAAGGGGCTGTATATACAGGACAGTGGTTACAGGCCTAATTATGTATCTAAGTGATTTATTTACACTCTGCTCAGCTCAGTGTTTTACCTTTAAACGTATTCAGTCACCGTCTGAAATTAAACACATCAGAAGGCCAGTCGACTCCCGCGGTGAGGATAATGGACTGAGCTCTCAGGAAAATTAAAAATAACTGGCATTTTTCTTGAATCAATGATCTCATTAATGAACATCTTGTCCAGCGAGTGCTTAGCAGCATGGAGCTGTGAGTGCTGGAGTTTAGTGCTTCAAGAAAACAGCAGAATCTGACCATGCAGCCTTCATCATGTAGTCATCATCATCAAATAAGGGTTTAATAATTCAACAGCATCAATTATGATAATATTTAATAAAGTATGCCCTGTAAAAATGACAAAAAATGACCAGCGTAAAATCTGTTACTTTTAAAAATGCGTTATTTTATCATTTGAAGCTCAAACTCCAACTTTCTTCCAGTTTACTTACTTTGAATCATTTTTTACAGTGAGACCTCATTTGTGGCCAAAATAAAATCTCTTTTCTAAGTATAAACAATATAAACAGTGCATCTTTTTTGCATATATATATATATAGCAGAGCACTTTTTGGTTCTTGTTCTTCAAAGGTTCTTCTGTATACAATCTTGGACACTCAGAGAACCCTTTGCATGATTAAAGGTTCTTTGCATAATGAAAGGGTTCTTCAGATTGACAGAGAATATGCTGTAGATGGTTCTTTTTGAAAACCGTTCTATATAGCACCATAGAAGGTTCTGTTATTGTATACCATCTTAACAACAGCGGAACCCTTTTCTGATGCCACACTCCAGAAAACCATGGACATAATTAAAGGGTACTTTGCATCATGAAATGGTTCTTCAAATTGCTGGAGATGGTTGTTGATGGTTCTGTATAGAACCTTTTAGAAAAGGGTTTTATATAGCACCACAAAGCGTTCTGCTATTGTTGTGATTTCAAGCTTGTAACAAGAGAAGAACCCTTTTTGGTGCTATATAGAACCATATGCAACACACTCTCCATTAATCCGAAGAACCTTTTCACAATGCAAAGATCCCTTCAATCATGCAAAGGGTACTTTAAATGTTCATGGTTCTATACAGAACCATCGTCTTTGTTTAAGAACCTCTGAAGAACAATGTTTTAGAGTGTACAAAGAATCATTTTCAAAACAACACATTATCCATCAATCTGAAGAACCGTTTCACTTTGTGAAGAACCGTTTAGGCATGCAAATGGTTCTATATAGAACTTATGGTTCTAGATAGAACTATTCACTTCACTGTAATGTACACAGTAGTGGAGTACAGACCATAGAAACACCACAGCGAGCAGTCCTCTCCATTTTTACATGAAAACAGAGCGAGAGGTGAGTCAGAGAGCAGCGCTGGGTTTACAGCCCTGATCATCTTCATGAGCAGTGAGAGTTCAGAGTGGAGCCTCTCCATAAATACAGGCTGAATAAATCAACTTTATTAATAAAGAGCCTTTATAAATAAAGGCCACATGACCACAGGTTTAAATCTGTCTGTTTGTTTGTTTCACACATGCAGCCCTTGTAAACAAACACACTGAATGTGAAAGGAGCTGAAGAGCCGAACAAGCTGTCCAGGAGAGCGTTTACACAAAAACAACAACAACTACAGTAACAGTACTGATAACAGAAACAGCTACACTAGAACTGCCAGCTCACTAACACTAATAATATCACTGCTGCTGGACCAAAACCTCCATTTTGTTTTGTTTTTCATTTTCAGTTTTTGGCATATTTTGAAAATGCCTGTTGTCCTTTACATTGTGTGTAAATTTCATGATGAACGGACCAAAAGAAACGACTCAGAATGGCTTGGAAAGATGTCTGGTTCCATTGACTTACATTAAAAGTAAAGTATGTTTTTTCCTTCTCCTGTAAAGTTACCATTTTGGAGATACGAGATTTTGTTCTGACAGCAGTGGGAGTAATAATAACAACACTGTCACCCTTAAAAGGGTTCTTCAAGGGTTCTTTACTAAACACAATGATTATAGAACCATAACAATTCAATATCCATCTAAATGCATGATTAAATGGTTCTTCTCCCTGATGGAGAACCTGTTTCATATGGTTCTTCAAAGAACCGCAAATGTTCTACATAGCAACAAAAAGCCTTCTGCTATTGTTGCAAACCAAACAATCTTTTGCTGGTGCACTATCAGCAAAAACGTTCCATATAGTACTGAAAAAGGGTACCTCCTAAAAACAGTGGTTGGTATTTATAAATGGTTCTTTAAAGAACCATATGTAAAAGGTTCTCCATCTTAGAGAAGGTTCTTCTTCATGAAAGAGAGCTTCTTGTGTATGGTTCCCTTCCAAGAATGTTTTAAAATGGGTATATGTAATACTGAAAATGGGTTCTCTAGTGGAACCCTTTTCTGTCCTACCTAGAACCATCTTAAAGAACCATAAAGAAGAGGCTCTCCATTGTAGCAAAGATGGTCCTCCTCTGTGAAGGGGAGCCTTTTGTACATGGTTCTTTGAGAAATAGTTCTGTACAGTGCTGAAAAGGGTTGACTCGTAACTGTAGTGGAACCCTTTTTGGTGGTACGCAGAATCTTTTTTTATCTTTAAAGAACCACATACAAGAAGCTCTTTACACTGTGGAGGAGAACCATTTAACCAGTGCACCAGTTGTCACAGTTCTATATATAAACATTACATTTGCTAAAGAACCCCTTTTTAAGGGTGTACTGTACATTCTTATAAAAGATGGTTCTTCAAGGGTTATTTAATGAAGACAATGGTTCTATAGAGAACCATGAATACTCAAAGAGCATTTTAATGCTTAAAAGGTTCTTTGCATGGTGAAATGGTTCTCTGGACTGAAGGAGACTGTGTTGTATATAGTTCTACATAGAACCTTCTTGAAAATGGTTCTATATAGTACCAAATAAGGTTCTGCTGTTGTTACGTCAAGCTGGTAACAGAAGAACAACTCCTTTTTGTGCTACATAGAACCATACACAACATATTCTCCATCTCCAACAATCTGAAGAACCATTTCAACACACAAAGAAATATTTAAGCATGAAATGGTTCTAAATAGAACTCATGGTTCTAAAAAGAACAATTGCCTTTACCAAAGAGCCTTTGAAGAACCATTTCATCATGCACAGAACATTTAAGCATGCAAATGTTTTTTGAGTGTCCATGGTACTCTATAGAACCATTGTCTTTACTAAAGAACCTTTGAAGAACCATCTTTTGTAAGAGTGTATATAGAACCCCTTTTAAAGAAGAGTATACTGCCTCCATTCACAACAACAACAACAACAACAACAACAACAACATCACTACTGTTACTACAGCTATTAGTCCTACTGATAACAAGAGCATCACTGAAGCCAGAGATGAAGAACAGCAGAAGCTCAGTGAACACAGGTTCTTCTACAGGTGACAGAACCACAGAGGAGCTGACAGCGCGCGTTAAACTGAGCTACAACTAGAACCACTGACGACCTCGCAGTGTTATTGATGTTCGCGCGTGTTTCAGTGAAATAAAGCTGAAATAAGAGCGTAGCTCACCGGCGGAGGCAAGTTAGTTCCTCTGGATCATCTGCCCGCGGGATGCTGCTCTCTCCCTCTCTCTCTCGCTCTCTCTCTCTCCCTCTCTCTCTCTCTCTTTTGTTCTCTTTCAGCGCATCTGAAGTGTCCGGGGTGAATATGTGCTGTCCGCGCGCGTTATTTCAGCCTCAGCATCTCGCGCTGTGCTCCTCCTGCGCGCGGCTGCGGGTGAATAAATCTCAGAGTGACAGAAAAACCGCTTTTGTTGTTCAGGCACGTTCCTCCACCGCTAAGCAGCGGAGCGGCGCTTAATCCCACCCGTATTCATCCCAAACCACGCCCACTCCGCCCTGGGATTGGCTAGTAGTGCCCCACCTGCTTCACTGGGATTGGCTCATAGCGGAGGCTTCCGGATCCTGAACCAGGATTGGCTAAATCTAGTCCTGCCTCCACTGCTAGGATTGGCTAGCGGGAGCCACGCCCCTCCGCACTGGGATTGGCTTACAGTGACCCCCGCCTTGCTACAATGTGATTGGCCTGTAGTGCACTTGACCAACTGCTGTGCCAGAATTGGCTCATTCTAGTCATGCCTTTCCAATTAGCCCTGGCTAGTGGGAGCCACGCCCCCCCGCACCGAGATTGGCTAGTAGTCACCTGTCTCCTGTGCTGTGATTGGCTCATAGAGTCTTGGCTTCTGTGCCAGGATTGGCTAGTTCTAGCCCTGCCTTTCCTGTTAGTACTGGCTAGAGGGAGCCACGCCCCCCATTCGCTTGGATTGGCTAGTAGCATCCTGCCTCCTGTGCTGTGATTGGCTCGCAGAGTCTTGGCTTCTGTGCCAGGATTGGCTAGTTCTAGCCCTGCCTTTCCTGTTAGTACTGGCTAGTGGGAGCCACTCCCCCCATGCACTGGGACTGGCTACTAATGACTCGCCTCTTTGGATTGGATTGGAGCACAGTGTACCGCCTTCTGTGCCAGGATTGGCTAAATCTAGTCCTGTCTCTGCTGCTAGAATTGGATAGCAGGAGCCACACCCCCTGCACTGGGACTGCCTAGAAATATCCTGCCTCCTGTGTTGTGATTGGCTCACAGAGTCTTGGCTCCTGCTCCAGGATTGGATAGTTATAGCCCTGCCCAGCCCTGGCTAGTGAGAACTACGCCCCCCTCCACTGGGATTGGCTTGTAGTGTCCCACTGTGCTGTGATTGGCTAGTAGAATCCCATTTACTAGCTTGGTGGACTAATCTCTACTAGTAGCTAATACTGCAGTGCTTTGCGTTCTAGAATGCTTTCCTGCATTGTGATTGGTTGTTTTAAAAAGCGCTCTAGAACAGTGCACTGCTTGTGAGTAAAACTACTAGTCAGCTGTAGTGCAGGGGTGGTGAAGTTTCTGGAACTTTGTTATCATTCTGGAACACTGGAGTGCTTGTAAGTGTGAACTACTAGCCAATCCTAGAGAAGAGGGCGGGGCTTTAGTATTTTAGACCAGTAAAGAACGCTCTATAATTACAAACTGCTCATAAAAACAGAAAAATATCCAGTCGTAGCACAAAGAGTGTGGTTTTAGGTTTCGAGAACGTTTAACAACACTCTAGAATGGTGCTTTCTAAAAAATGGTTCTCCAACGGTTCTCTGGTAAAGGCAGTGGTTATAAATAGAAAGAACAAATTGAATATGTAAATAGTTCTTTGTTATGATGGAGAAACTACAATATATGGTTATAGTATAGTATTTAGTATAGTATAGTAATACTTTTAAAAATGGCTCTACAGCCCCAAAAGGGTCCTGCTGTCTGCCATCGGTTGTAGAACCTCTTTTTGGTGCACATTTAAAAAAGGATGGCTCATCAAGGGTTCTTTAGTAAAGGCAATGGTTCTATTCAGAATCATGAGTTCTATATAGAAACACGTGATGGTTAAATGGTTCTTTGCATTGTGAAATGGTTCTTCAGATTGATAGAGAATGTGTTGTGCATGGTTCTATATAGAACCTTTTTGAAAAACCTTTGAAGCACCTTTCCTCCACCTTTCATGATGCAAAGAACGCTCTAATCATGTAGAGGGTTCTCTGAGTGTACTATATACTAAAGAACCCTTGAAGAACCATCTTTCTGAAGTGTGTACTGTATGAAACCGAATCCCATTGCTTTTGAATGTGTTGAATGTTCTAGAATTGCTTGTGATAAACCAGCAACCAATTGCAGCACAGAAGAGGCGGAGCTTCAGTGTTCTAGAGCACTTTAGAGTGCTATCAGTGTTCTAGAATGAAGAACAGCTTGTGAGTATTAACTTGTAGTACGGGGAGGCGGGGCAAGTCTGAATACAGGTGGGGAAAAAAACTAAAAACACCCAAAATACCTTGCTGGATGTCGCCCACACTGACCGGGAGAGGGACGCTGGAGGCGGGGCGTTAGGTAACCACTCTCCTGCACATTCTCCCTTTAGAACTGGAACAATCCACACAACCAGTGTAGTACATTAGTAACAACGCCTTTATGACTTATTTATAACAGGATTTATAATGCATGAATGATCGGCCTTACAGCCAGAGCGCCAGCCATCCAACAACCCGCCTCTATTTTTGGAATAAACACTGTGTTAATATCATTCAAGGCCATCGAACTGCTAGAAATGAATTGGTCCATCTCTCCGCAGGAGAAGCTCGTTCGGATTCTCCGGCTGCAGCTCCTCCTGTAGACCTTCCCGCTCGTGTTTTCTCAGGATGGAGCTGCGTAACCTTCACCCACAGATGAATTTGCTCTCTTGTTCAGAGCACCGTGTCTAATTGAACTCAAGAGACCTGCATTCTTATTGCATCAATAATTCACGCTTATGTGCTTTAACTGAAGAATACAGTCATCCTGGATATTCCTACTTATTAATATATGTATTTATTCCTCTGTTTGGGCTCCGGACGCTGTTTTCTGTGCTCACGGTCACTAATAACCCGCATCCGTCAGGCTGAATTATGACTGAAATTAATCAGCAGAGCGGCGGCAGGAGTTAGAGGATGATAAACAGCACGAGGCTAATAGTGAAATGGCTCTTTATTGATGGCCGCTCGCAGATATTCTCCATTGAAATGTCTTGGCTAGTTCATAAATCTATATTTCTGCTGAAGCATCGTGCAGCAACCTATTTTTGCAGTGGGCGCAACTTCATCCTCGTCTCAGGGCTTAATTGATCTTGTCATTAAAGGGCTCGTATACTGGAAAAACACATTTTCCTCACCTGTTTGAAATGAGAGTTTGATTTAGGACATAAACACAGTTAAGGTGTCAGTCGTATGGAAATAACAGCCCGTTTTGAATTCGCTGGTTTTGTGATGTCACAAAAACCAACACATTGACATACAGTCACATGCAAAGGTTCCTCCCCCAAACTTTTTGAAAGTGAAAATAAGTTAACACATCTTCTACACTTGTAAAACAGATGGTTCTTCAGTGGTTCTTTAGTATATAGAATCATGGAATAGTTCTATTTAGAACCATGAGTTCTATATAGAACCATTTGCATGCTTAAATCGTTCTTCACATGATAAAATGGTTCTTCAGGTTGATGGATAATATGTTTTATATGGTTCTGTATGGAACCTTTTTGAAAATGATTCTCTGTACACTTAAAAAAAGATGGTTCTTCAAGGGTTCTTTAGAATATAGAAGCATAGACTAGTTCTATTTAGAACCATGAGTTCTATATAGAACTATTGGCATGCTTAAATTGTTCTTCACATGGTGAAATGGTTCTTCAGAATGATGGATGATGTTTTTTTGGTTGCAAGAATAGAAGAACCCCTTTCAACCCATTTATCATGCAAAGAGCTCATTGAATGTTCATGGTTCTAGATGGAACCATATTTTGCCAGTTGAAGTTAATGCTTTTTAATAAAAGTTACAGTTATAGTATTAATAATAAATACATAAAAATAAACATTAAAATATGGAGCACTCATTATAAAATATCTAACATTAAAATACGAAGAAAATAGAACAAAATCTCACCTTCACTTTAACATCACCTTCACTTTAATATCACCTTCACTTTAACATCACCTTCACTTTAATATCCCCTTTACTTTAACATCACCTTCACTTTAACATCACCTTCACTTTAACATCACCTTCACTTTAATATCACCCTTCACTTTAACATCACCTTCACTTTAATATCACCTTCACTTTAACATCACCTTTAATCTCACCTTCACTTTAATATCACCTTCACTTTAATATCACCTTCACTTTAATATCACCTTCACTTTAATATCACCTTCACTTTAATATCACCTTCACTTTAATATCACCTTTACTTTAACATCACCTTCACTTTAATATCACCTTCACTTTAATATCACCTTTAATCTCACCTTCACTTTAATATCACCTTCACTTTAATATCACCTTCACTTTAATATCACCTTCACTTTAATATCACCTTCACTTTAACATCACCTTCACTTTAATATCACCTTCACTTTAATATCACCTTTACTTTAACATCACCTTCACTTTAATATCACCTTTACTTTAACATCACCTTTACTTTAACATCACCTTCACTTTAATATCACCTTTACTTTAATATCACCTTTACTTTAACATCACCTTTAATATCACCTTCACTTTAATATCACCTTTACTTTAACATCACCTTCACTTTAATATCACCTTCACTTTAACATCACCTTCACTTTAATATCACCTTCACTTTAACATCACCTTCACTTTAATATCACCTTTACTTTAACATCACCTTCACTTTAATATCACCTTCACTTTAACATCACCTTCACTTTAACATCACCTTCACTTTAATATCACCTTCACTTTAATATCACCTTTACTTTAACATCACCTTCACTTTAATATCACCTTTACTTTAACATCACCTTCACTTTAATATCACCTTCACTTTAACATCACCTTCACTTTAATATCACCTTTACTTTAACATCACCTTCACTTTAATATCACCTTTACTTTAATATCACCTTCACTTTAATATCAGCTTCACTTTAATATCACCTTCACTTTAATATCACCTTTAATATCACCTTCACTTTAATATCACCTTTACTTTAACATCACCTTCACTTTATATCACCTTCACTTTAACATCACCTTCACTTTAATATCACCTTCACTTTAACATCACTTCACTTTAATATCACCTTTACTTTAATATCACCTTCACTTTAATATCACCTTCACTTTAATATCACCTCACTTTAATATCACCTTTAATATCACCTTCACTTTAATATCACCTTCACTTTAATATCACCTTCACTTTAATATCACCCTTAATATCACCTTTACTTTAATATCACCTTCACTTTAATATCAGCTTCACTTTAATATCACCTTCACTTTAATATCACCTTTAATATCACCTTTACTTTAATATCACCTTCACTTTAATATCAGCTTCACTTTAATATCACCTTTACTTTAATATCACCTTCACCCAAAACCCTGTGGAGGCCCATCGGTCCAGCAGTGAGTCCATAATCACAATCGACTTTAATTTCTGTTACATCAGCTAGCTGTGCTCTGTTGGACTCCCAGCCACAGACGGCTGTAGCATCACCGGGGTCAAACGGGAACATCTGCCAACAAAAGTTATGTTGGTCAAGTTGCTCAACCACCTGGGAAACCAGAGCAACAGCCAAGCAACACCTCAGCAACGACCTGGAGCCCAGGAATTCCAGGTAGTTGCTATGGTGCTTCTAAGCTGTTGCTTGGTATCCCAGGTGGTTGCTAAGGTGTTGCTATGTCATTGGTTTTGTATCCCAGGTGGTTAATAAAATTTAGACAGGCTGCTATGGAATCCCAGGTGGTTGCTGAAGTATTATAATTAAGGACATTATGATTATGTAATTATTATTATTATTACTATTATTATTATTATTTATAATAATAATAATAATAATAATGTGAAAAGTTTCATACAGATGAGATCAGGACAGGTTTCTTTCTTTCTTTTGGCCTTTCGCACTTTCGCTTTTTCACCCTTTCTTTCTTTCTGTCACTCTCTGGCTCTCTTTCTTTCTTTCTTTCTTTCTTTCCTTCCTTTTCTTTTCTTCCAGTCCTTCTCTCTTTTTCTTCTTTCCTTCCACCCTTTGTTTTTAATCACTTTTTCTTTCCTTTCCTTTTTTCCCTCTTTCCTCACTTCCTTCCTTTTCTGTGTTATTAAAAATGAATTCTGTCACTCATTCATACTATTTTATGATTTTTTGTGCTATATTTCCTCCAGGAATTGCTAATCTAGTTATCATTATTATTGTTAAGTGTCTGCAGTGAGAGGTTGGGGCAGGTTGTCCACACATTCCTCACGACTCATTTACAGTAAACTGTTTGTAATAGTGACCGCAGCTGAGATCGGGTCAGTCTCCGGTGGTTAATGCGATCTTAATAACGTGGCCAGTGATGCTTCGGGGAAACGGGGGCAGGTTTATGATGATGGCGTAATAATTTTAATGCCTTAATAATTGCAGTGATTTCCCCTGTGATCACTGATAGATGTGATGTGTAGATGTGGAACGCAGCAGTGAGGACAGTGCAGAGATAAACAGGGAGGCTGTGGTCAGAGCAGAGACCTGATATGGCTCAGTTAGTGAGGGTGAGGGAGGGTCACAGAGTTATCAGCCGGTGATGATGCGCTGCTGAAGGCCGGACGTGTCTTTGACTCTGAGGTTGTGGTTCAATTTTACAGTTCAGCCTCGCAGTGAGTCTCAGACACAGCAGCGCTGCTGAGGATGCATCGATACTGATAGTGGTATCAGGTATTGGGCTGATACGGAGCTCATTTACTCATTAAAAGTGTAGGTGCCTCGCTGATGAACAAACACAGTGAAGGAGGATCTGCTCACACAGGGAAGAGTTACTGACTCCATCACTGTCCATCTCTTCTTAAATCCTCCTTTAAAGGCTCTTCATATAACATGATCCTCATATGTTTCATATCTAAATGCTCCATTATCTTCATCACTACTTTCCAAAACCGCTGCAGCAGCTTCAGCAGCTGTAAACTCTCTGCATGCCGTTTCACATGAGTCTCCGATGTGGACTGAATGAAGAATGAAGGGTTTCCGGCGTGATGGTCAGTCCTTAGTGATTTCCTGAGTGTCCATTGGTCAGTTTCACACAGAATGTAGACGGACACACCAATCCACCAGTTCCACATGGTGAGAGGCAGATGACGTGTATCTCAGCCCCTCTTCATAGGCTCATAACTCCGGATGTGAGTCTCGTATGATCTCGTGATAAGATGGAATGGAAAGGGCGACTCTACAGATTCAGGAAGTGTTTGAACTGGATTTCTGAGCTGGATCATCACAAAGATACAGACACAGATATAGAAACAGTGAGTTTGGCACACATGCAGTTCATGGACCCCAGGGGGTTAACATAACGTCTGAGGGGGCTGTTTTAGTGCCTCCCTCCACTCTCATTTGTTAAACACAGCTTGGAACGTTTACTTCCTGTTGACCTCCTCCGACTGGAAATGCGAAAGTGAGCCAAAATCTGATGCAAGTTTAATGGTGGATTAATCCCCCAAGGTTGCACATTCACATCACCACCCTCCCGAAACTTCCTGGCACCCCACTGTCGCCCTAGGAAAGATTCTGTGGATCCGTCACTGCTTGTATAAGGAACCTACAGCACAACTGTAAAAAGTGATCAGTTATCATGATAAATGATTATAGCTGACAAATTATTCATAGTTAACTCGTTTAGCTAATTCATAATGTAGCTCATGGTGCAGCACTGCTGACCCAGCACACACTCACCTGTTTACTGAGTAACTTAGTCAATCACAGCTAAATACGCTCATTATTAACCCCTTAAAATCTCAGACTTTTACACAGTAAGGCTTATTATTCAGTAACTACAGGGACTTTAATACAGACTGGTTGAGCTATTACTATTACTATTATTATTATTATTATTATTATTATTATTATTATGTCCCATTGAAGCTCAGTTTCTCCTGTTTGTGACTGTTTGCTTTTCAGCTGTAAGGTTGGGGGTCCGTGTTTGGGGGGGTTTATTCTGCCCTTGTGCTGTAATTGAAAAGTGAAATACTCCGGCCCAAAAGCGCGAAGGTCAGCATGGAGACGCTGCATCCGTCATAATAAACGTCCGTTCTTACGCACTCGGGATGTTTCCTCCTCACGCTGGACTGTTTATTTCTCTACAGGACTGTGGAGCTGCTCGTTTACTGATCATATATCACTCAGCACAGCCGCACACACACAGCACTGTACCACACACACACACACAGCACCGTACCACACACACAGTGCTGTACTACACACACAGCACCGTACCACACACACACACACAGCACCGTACCACACACACACACACAGCACCGTACCACACACACAGCACTGTACCACACACACAGCACTGTACCACACACACAGCACCGTACCACACACACAGCACCGTACCACACACACACAGCACCGTACAACACACACAGAACCAGACAACACACACAGCACTGTACCACACACAGCACCGTACAACACACACAGAACCAGACAACACACACAGAACCAGACAACACACACAGCACTGTACCACACACAGCACCGTACAACACACACAGAACCAGACAACACACACAGCACTGTACCACACACAGCACCGTACAACACACACAGAACCAGACAACACACACAGCACTGTACCACACACAGCACCGTACAACACACACAGCACCGTACAGCACACACAGCACTGTACCACACACAGCACTGTACCACACACACAGCACCGTACCACACACACAGCACTGAACTCAAAACAAACTCTGCACATCAGCCGTAACACAACTCTGCCTGGAGTGGACGTTGCTAACAGAGATCAGAACAGTCATTAGATAATCAGATGATTAGATGTCAGTGTGTTTGAGCTGAATGGGTCAGTGGGCCGTGTGGACGCTGCTGATCTTCCTCTCAGACTCAGAGATGTTAATGACAGAGTCAGCGAAGACCTTAAACTCAAACTGAACCACAGAGTCATGGACAACTGGTTCGGACACAGCGCTGATCTACAGAATGAGATCCATTCAGACCTCAGACAGAGAGAGATAGAGAGAGAGAGAGAGAGAGAGAGAGAGAACAGAGAGAGAGACAGAGAGAGAGAGAGAGAAAGGGAGAGACAGAGAGAGAGATAGAGAGAAAGGGAGAGAGAGAGAGAGAGACAGAGAGAGAGAGAGAGAGAGAGAGAAAGGGAGAGACAGAGAGACAGAGAAAGGGAGAGAGAGAGAGAGAGAGAGAGAGAGAGAGAGAAAGGGAGAGACAGAGAGAGAGAGATGGGGGGGGGGCTCAGGCCGAATGATACACTACCAGCTTTACTCTCCACAGCTGGAGATATATGGAGAATGATAAGAGGAGAGAGGAGGAGGGAGGGGAGGGCAGAGGAGAAAAGAAAATGGAAAATGGAGAGAAGAAGAGAGAGATAAGAGAAGTGTTGTAAACTTAATTTTAGATTATTTATCTTATTTCTAGACATTTTTTACTTGTTTTAAGTATTTTTTTAGGTAAAAGTGTCTCACTGTATTGTAAGATAATTTAGCTTGTTGTAAGAAATGAGATTGAAACCAGCTAAATTATCTGCCAGTATAATGAGACAATTTTACTTAATAATGTTACTGAAAACAAGTGAAAAATATATAGAAATAACATAAATAGCCTTATAATAAGTGCACAACCATCTCAAAACAGGAAATATTAGACACATTGACTAGATTTAAGATCATTTCACTTGAAAAGATACTATTGTTTGCAGTGCAGTTCAGTAGTGCCACACATTTCCATTCAGTCAGCACAGAATGACTTAAACGTCTGTTGTTTATTTACTTCTTTGGATCAAAATAAACAGTTTTAATTCATTGAAATGCACTTTCGTCCATTTTTGTCTGTTTTATCACAAATAAGTTACTTACAGACCACACAGTCTTGAATGAATTTTAAGTGGGATTTCTTGGATGGTGAGAAGCAGAAAATGCTAAACCAACTTCTAAGACTGAACTCTGGAGGTGTGTCTACAGATTCTTTGAGAAACTGAAAGTGAGTCTCTTGAAAAGAATGGAATCTGGAATAAAGGGAAAGGCCCAGTCCCATTTTACCCCTCGCCCCTACCACTCAGCCCTATCCCTCTGTTTTGCGCATTCACGTCTAGGTGTAGGGTGTCCTGATTATTGTTGAGATAGAGGGGGAGGGTGAAGTGTTGGGGCTACATGACCCTCCAAACTGTGGTTTTTCAGAGACTCCAAACAGAGAGTTATGAGAAAAAAAGGAAAACATCAAGATGGAGAACAAGAGACCAAAGAAACCCACAAATGTGAGAATTTTCTGTTAAAAATTACGATAACCATCATATTATCTTAGTTTAATGTCGTTTCAGTGTATTATGGTCGTTTTCTTCATAACAAGCATAAAAATTGATAGTAGCATGCTAATGTCTCGGTAGCTAGCTAACTAACTTTCCCGTTCCACCTTAAATAGTCCAGCAGTTCTGACGCCTGAAGAGCCAGAATGTAACTGCTGCTCCATTTAAGGTGGAACAGGAAAACTCAAACGAGAATCTGGTGAATATCTGACTTCAGCTTCATATCACTGAAGAATTAGGGGTGGGTGATAATAAATAATTGCCCCCCTCTTTGAAGATCATATGATGCCCTAAATGTAACTAAAGCCCAGCAGTGAGGAGCTGAACTTTACCCTCCTCTGCTGTCACTGCAGACTGGCAGGGTCGCCTACAGAGCAGTGCTGGTAGCTGTTAATGAAGTGATGTAGTGATTTCCACCACTAACTCACTCAAAAACAAGGGGTAGGGGTAAAAATAAGAAATGGGACTGGGCCTAAGAGTGACACCACTGAACACTGAGACAATATGTCTTCCGCCTGTTTCCTGACGCTGAGAAATGAATAATTTGTGTTTAATGGCTTCGTCTCCCTCTGAAATGTAAAGATTCAAAAGCTGTTCTTTTTATTACTCACTCAGGTACAGAGGCAGTAAATCTCCGGAGCCAGTTCCTCACGGAGTGACAGAGGAACATAAAGCGTAGGGTCTGAGTTATTTAGCGTTAGCGATAGCTTCATTAAAGGTGAAATATTACTGGGCTCAAGTTCCTCTCTCTGATCCGGCGCTGCGGAGGAGAGCGGAGGCTGGTTAACAGCGAGCTGAAGGACAGTATGATGATTGTTGGGTTTGATTAAGTATCTTCAGCCCCCACAGCGCCTGAACAGGAGGGTCTCAGATGATCTATTACACAGCCATGCTACATTAGCTTCTCCTTTACTGAATTAACTCGACCATCTCTCCTCTCGCTCTTTATTCGCAACGCTGTAGAAATGTATGAGCACCGACAGCTCTACGAGTCTGGACTTAATGCTTTTTCCGTGATGTAGTAATTCTCTTGCAGATAAATGTATAAAATTATTCCGCTATGCTAATCCTGTGCAACTTAATCAGTTAAAGAAACCTTCACCACCTCTGGCATTGAGCCTCGCTGCACTGGCTTCGCCATGGAGCCTCGCAGCATTGTCCCCGTCATGGCCGTCACTCTATTATCTACGCCCACATCTGTATAAGTTGTGAGATGTTATCTTGTGATAAGGTTGAACACCTTTAACACTCCTCGATCCACAGAGTCACTTGTACCAGGAATACATCATAGAAGGCATTACCACCTACAGTGGACAGCACAGTGACCGCCCACGGGTGCTTAACGATCGTGACTGGCGGCGTCTGGCTAGAATTGTCCGTGCAAACAGACAAACGACTCAATGACTCAATGCAGGAGGCCCAACGCGCATATCCCACAGGTCAGTGCAGCGTTCTTTAGCTTCCATGGGATACGGGAGCAGAAGACCCACTAGAGTGCCTCTGTTAGCACCATGACACTTGACACAGCGCCTCACCTGGGCTCGTGACGTTACTAACGGGACCCTAGAAGACTGGCAACATGTGGCATTGTCCGATGAATCATGGTACCAAGGGGTTTGTGTGCGGCGCAGACCCCATGAAGCCATGGAACCCAGTTGTCAACAAGGCACTGTGCAGGCTGGTGGTGGTTCCATACTGGTGTGGGGTGTGTTCTCATGACATGGGTTGGGTCCACTGGTCTGCTTAAACACACCATTGACCGGTGACCATGTTTCACTGCTTGTTGACCATTTGCAGTCCTTCATGGACTTCATGGACCCCCACAGTGATGGGACATTCCAGCAGGATAATGCACCGTGAAATCAGGCCCAAGGTGTCCAGAATTGGTTTGAGGAGCATTCTGGAACGTTCTGATGAATGGTGTGGCCTGCAGGTCGCCCCAGTCGAGCATGCATGGGATGTGGTGGAGAGGTCCACTCACACCTGAGATCCTGCTCCTACAAACACCACAGAGCTGTGGCTGTCCAGACGACACGACTCAACATCCCTCCAGACGTCTTCCGTCCACTTGTGGAATTGATACCACATTGAGTTGCTGCACTTCGCTGGGCTAAAGGGGATCCTACACGATACCAGCTCCTGTCCCATAACTTTTGGCACATCAATGTTGTTAGCTAGCTAATGTTAAAATTAGCATTATCTGTCATGCAGTTAGCATAGCCAAGGCTAATTATACGTAAATGTAATATATAAATGATTTTTTTTGGTTATGTAAACAAGTAAACGTTAGCTTGGTGGCTAATTCATTGTCTTTCCCAACCTGACCGAAAGGTCAACCATAAAAATTTTTTCTTAGGGTCACTACAACCTAAACTTTATCAACTTCAGCTATTTTAGGCTAACTTCAGCTAGCTAAGTTAGCACCGTAGCCTACCTCACTAGCTACTGTAGCATAGCTGAAGTTTTTTTATTGTACTGCCAATGAAGCGATCGTAAGGCCAGACTACACTGTTCTAGCTTTTAGCTAATTATTAGCTAGTTAATATTAACATTGACACTAACTGTCATCCACTTAACATAGCTAATGCTAATACTGAAGAGCTTCATATTCACAGTGCTGGTCAGAGGAAGCAACATTCATGATATTTCTTTCATATTTGTACTTCTTTATTTATATTTACACCAACAGAAACTCCTTGCACACTGTGTGTTTGGTGAATAAAAGGTCTGATTCCAGGGTTTTTGCCCCTCCAGGTGACTTATTAGTTGGAAATCAAGGCCACCTGCTCACAGACCCAAACCTAGCAGAGATTCTATCTCCTCCATCCTGAACCCCGAGCTGATATCAGGCCCAGGAAGCACATCCACCCACCAGAACACTCTCACTGCTGCTCCAACTCAGCGCTGCTCTCAGTGGATGAAAACGGCCGTGCGTGCCAGGGGAGCGATGCGGGGCTGTAAAGGGATTTGATTTTAAGCTACTGAAAGGTGCTGGAAACACGCCGTGCTAACACTGCTAGCGTCCCAGTGATGTTACATAACAACATGAGCTGCTGTAACACCACACCGGCACATCAAACACAGACAGATCCAGCCAGATAATTAAGCACCTCAGCGCACTGTTTATGCTGATAGGCCGGGTGATACACACAGCAACATATAATCACGCAGAATTTAAACCATATACTGTGTGTATAATGAAAGGTTTTAAATATATAGTAAAGAGGCTGAATCAGAGCCATTAGAGTCACTTCAGACCTGATTTTACTCACCACAGTGAGCGAGAGCTGAGCTGAGTTTGTACAGATACTCTCTCTCCCTCTCTCTCTAAATATGCTAATTATGAGTATCTTTAAATACATTTACATATACGCAGATCAGTCATAACATTAAAACCACCTCCTTGTGTCTACACTCACTTTTATCAGCTCCACTGACCGTATAGTTTCACTCTGTAGTTCTACAGTTACAGACTGTAGTCCATCTGTTTCTCTGCGTACTCTGTTACCCTGTTCTTCAGTGGTCAGGACCCCCATGGACCCTCACAGAGCAGGTACTAGTTGGGTGGTGGATCATTCTCAGCACTGCAGTAACACTGACGTGGTGGTGGTGTGTTAGTGTGTGTTGCGCTGGTCTGAGTGGATCAGTTAAGCGGTGCTGCTGGAGTTTTTAAACACCTCAGTGTCACTGCTGGACTGAGAATAGTCCACCAACCAAAAATATCCAGCCAACAGTGTCCTGTGGGCAGCGTCCTGTGACCACTGATGAAGGACTAGAGGATGACCACCACAAACTGTGCAGCAGCAGATGAGCTATCGTCTCTGACTTTACATCTACAAGGTGGACTGACAAGGTAGGAGTGTCTAATAGTGAGTGGACACAGTGTTTAAAAACTGATCTGTCTGATCCACTCAGACCAGCACAACACACACTAACACACCACCACCACATCAGTGTTACTGCAGTGCTGAGAATGAACCACCACCCAAATAGTACCTGCTCTGTGAGGGTCCATGGGGGTCCTGACCACTGAAGAACAGGGTAAAAGGGGGCTAACAAAGTATGCAGAGAAACAGATGGACTACAGTCTGTAACTGTAGAACTACAAAGTGAGACTATATGGTCAGTGGAGCTGATAAAATGGACAGTAAATGCAGGAAAGCTGCTGTTTTGGGAATTCACAAGTCAATGTACACTGAATTTTGTACACATTGTTTATATGATTAATAAAAAAGACTGACGACTTATTGGCTTCGGAAAATACCATAAACTCTCGAATGGCTAATTAGAACTGCTGCTGCCTATTTTGCACACCTCACACTTTATTGACTATTGACTATATTGATTATCAATCAATCATTCAGCAGTATTTAATCAATGCAGGATCATCATTAAAAATGCACAGAGTGATATTGCTGTAGCTGTAGGATTAGGCACACCTAGATTGTCAAAGCATTTTTAAGGGGGAACCCCACCCATTTTCCAAAATTTTCTCCATAATAAACCGGTTAAGATTTCATTCAGAGTGGTTTGGTGTGAAACGCTCTGTTCTAGATAAACTTACCGAGTCAGAACTGTTCACAGTGGTGGTGATAGGAACCAGACGTCCACCTCTAAAAGCTCCCTCACAGAAAGTTCCTACATGAAATGGTTATGAATTCACTGCCTGATGACTGAGACAATGAGTGCGTTGACTTGCACTTCATAATCTGATCATAATCAGATTTCTGCAGTTCTCTGGTTTATAAGTACACACTCTGATTTCTTAGATCATTAAGGTCTATAAATCTGATGAAGAAATCTGATAAAGAGGCTGGATTTGAGTCAGTAATGGGGTTTTTTAGTGCTGTAAACTCTCACTCTGATTTCTTTCGTTTCTCTCAGTCTGAGCATGTGTGAAAACAGAGCGCTGTCCCAGAAACAGTGAGCAGCGTTTAACACAGCACCTGCGAGACGCAGCACAACACTTTTGGAGCGGCGCTGAAACCGACCACATGATCGACCAAATGAAGGATTTAACTATTCTTCATCTTCTAGACGATGTATTTTCATATTTTCCACTAAAGTGACTCGATGTTTAATAAAAAGCCACTCATAATGTTTGAGTTTATGTTACGTTTACGTCACGTCTTTTTCAGTGACTTCATTGGCTGGTTGTAAAGTAGAAATCTGATTACTGTCTGACACATGTAGACCTGGAGTTTCCCCATTATCTGATTACTCAACTGTATGAAAACTGTACCAGTTATCTACACAATCTGATTTTCTGCAGTTATCAGATTATTAAGTGCATTTAAACACACTCAATGTTTTACAATAGTTTTGATGCAATTGTGGCCTTAAACTCCATTCATGGTGGAGGGATACATATGCAGGGTGCTGTGAGGCAAAATAGTTCCTCAAAAACTTCAGATTTTCCACTATTTTCCATCATCAACATTCCATATAAACCCAGAAGACTCGTGTAGGTTCACTGGTGGTTCTGGATAGTAAATAAAATGTCTATATTTGTGTTGTAGTCATGGCGACCCCTGGTTCCTATCACCACCACTGTAAAGACATCTGAACCATTTCACACCAAACCCCTCTGAATCTCTCTGTTTACATCTCACACACTGGATTATGGAGAAACATTGATACAAATCATGCTGCTTTGTTTGCATTAACTTACCATATTAAACCCTAATCGAGTTTATTTAGAGGAAAACAATATCACTAATGGCCCGTGTGGGCATTTGAACGTTACCCTAACCTCAGCCCCTCCCCCAATAACAAAAGATTTTATACCATATACTATAATATATAACATATTCTTATTTTCCTTTTAACACTGCATTTCAAAGATTTGTTAAATAAAGTGTGGTGTAATATTGAAAAAAAACAACTGTAACAATTTTTAATAACTTTCAAACTCATATTATTTGGGTACTGTTTTGTCTTTTTGTCCCTCGCCCACCACAAACATTGCAAGATAAAAAGTCTGAGCACCCCTGTTCTACATATCGATGTGTCAAAACATTATGAGTGCCTGCTTAATATGCTGTTGGTCCTCTGTGTGCTGCCAAAACAGCTCCAGCCCACTGAGGCAGGGACTCTATAAGACCTCTGAAGGTGCTGTGTGGTATCTGGAACCAGGACGTCAGCAGCAGGTCCTTTAAAATGTGAAGTGGAACTAAACTCTGACTTATTCTAGCAGGTGCCACAGATGCTGGATCAGAGCGAGATCTGGGGACTTTGGGGGCCAGGGCAACATCGTGAACTCTTCGTCATGGTCCTCAAACTGTTCCTGAACAGTGTGTGCAGTGTGTCAGGTCATTATCCTGCTGAAAGAGGCCACTGCCATCAGAGAACACCATCTCCAAGTGGGGTGAACCTGGTCTGTAACGACGTTTAGGTAGTGTTACGACCCCACAGTGTGTCTAGGGCGCTGTGGGATCAGTAACATGGGGCATTTAAAATATTGAACAGGTGATGAAGGACAAAAGCATGAGGACCAGATAAGTAAGAGCTGTTAATGCTGTCAGGATTCTAAATGGTCAGAGGCCCTGAAGGCAGAAAGCAGACACACTAAACCCGTGTCACATGTCAAACTGATTGACACATGAATGCCTGGAACATCGCCAAGAGCATCACACTCCCAGCACCAAATTCTTGTGACAAATTCTTCCCACAGTGCATCCTGGTGCCCTCACTTCCCCAGGTAAACACCGCACACGTACACAGCCGTCCATGTGAGAAAACGTGACTCACTGGACCAGACGGACTTCTTCCATCGCTTCAGGGTCCAGTTCTGATACCCGCATGCAAACTAAACACGCAGATTCTATGAATGTTTAAAGTAACAACAGATTGATTTCTCAAAATTGTTCACCATTGTAGTCGTAGGAACCAGATGTCGTTATGTCTACACTACAAAATCACCATTTTATCTGCTCTCCAAAATGACGTACTTGTGTCCTTTAAGTTTTATATGTCACGCTGATAATGGTAAAATAGTGCTAAATTGAAAAAAATGTTTTCTTTGGGTTCTATTTTTTCCTTACAACGCCCTGCATGTACCTGTCCGCCCTGTACGCATTGTGGAGAAGGGTCTGACCACAGAGCCGCAGATTAGCACACTTGCAGTTTCACTTCAGCAGAAACTGGAATCACGGTGAGAAACATTTGTGAGTGAAACAAATACGTCGTCATTAGCCACCATGCAAATATCACTGTTAGCTGTTAGCTTACAGACTGTTGGCCATGCAACTGCCTCGCTATCCTGCCTCATAAACTGGTAAGCAGAGCAGCAAGTCTTTTGCTGTTGACATTGTCAATGTCCATTCACTCTGGGTTGGTGCCTCTCTATTTCTGTCTGTCTCTCTCTCTCTCTCTGTCTGTCTGTCTGTCTGTCTGTCTGTCTCTCTTCTCTCTCTCTTTCTGTCTCTCTCTCTCTCTCTCTGCCTGTCTGTCTGTCTCTCTCTGCCTGTCTGTCTCTCTTCTCGCTCTCTCTCTCTCTCTCTCTGTCTCTGTCTCTCTCTCTCTCTCTCTTTTATTATTGATTTGGCTCTAGGGCATTATGGAAACAGACCTCCTCTAAGTCCTCTGCATACTCTGCCATCTTCCAAAATAGGTATGAAAACTGTAAAAATAAACTGTAAAATAAAGCTGTAGCTACAGGCTACTAACTACAAAAGCACGTTAGCTCGCGTACATTGAGTGATCCTGGAGTAAAAGTTTATATTAAAAATATGTTTCAGGCCAAAACTTTACAACAAATCTACCACAATACAATGCCTCAGGTATTAAACAATGCATTCATAACCATTTTGTGTAATAACTTGTATGTAAGCTGCTTTTAGAGTCATTAAATCGGACGTCTGGTTCCCAGAGCTATAATGGTGAACAATTCTGACTGTAAGTTTCTCTAGAAAGGCGCATTTCACACCGAACCACTCTGAATGATTTTGTTTACATCTAAACCATTGAATTTTGCAAAATCAGTGGAGTTCTCCTTAAACTTCTCAAAGATGAGATACAAGAAACTCAGCATCCGCTAAAGGAATCAATCCAGAGTGACAGAGCTTTATTCCAGCCGAGCACATCACTCAAACAAACTCGAAAGGTATGAAAAATATGGAAACTATCAAAAGTACGAATCACTTTTCAGCGCTAAGTGAAGCGAGAGGCAGAGCGCAGAAATGAAAAGTTTGGAACATAATATATTCTGATTTATGTGTGGATGTCCAGCTTGTCTTGTTATGAGCTAAAGTTTCATTTATTTCCCAAACTAACAAACCTGCTCAGTTTACGGAGGCAGCCTGAAGGGAAAGAGAGAGGAATAACCAGCAGAGTATCATCCATATGAGCCTGAACAAACTGGACGTGTGTGTTTTATTGCTGAGTAAATGTTTAATGCAGCCTCTTTTTAAACGAAACAACAGAAGCCATATCGCCCCCTACACTTCCTGTAGTGTATTACAGTCTGTCAGAGTGACTGTGTGGATCATATGAACATTATAGAGGCTTTTTAAATGAAACAGTAGAAGCCATATCGCCCCCTACACTTCCTGTAGTGTATTACAGTCTGTCAGAGTGACTGTGTGGATCATATGAACATTATAGAGCTTTTTAAATGAAACAGTAGAAGCCATATCGCCCCCTACGCTTCCTGTAGTGTATTACAGTCTGTTAGAGTGACTGTGTGGATCATATGAACATTATAGGGCTTTTTAAATGAAACAGTAGAAGCCATATCGCCCCCTACGCTTCCTGTAGTGTATTACAGTCTGTGAGAGTGACTGTGTGGATCATATGAACATTATAGGGCTTTTTAAATGAAACAGTAGAAGCCATATCGTCCCCTACACTTCCTGTAGTGTAGACTGTTAGAGTGACTGTGTGGATCATATATGTTATAGAGCATTTTTATTTTTAAGTTTGAGATGTTAAAAAAAGCCAGAGAATTTTATTTTGGCCAAAAATGAATGCATGTTGTATTGACTGTCATTATAATCTATACTGATTAAGTGGAATCATCACCTTCAGATGAATGGACTTGTTCAAGGATTCTAAACAGAGATATCATGTCTTTGTATTCTTGTTTTTGTCCTAAGCCGTCGATGTGAGAGAGTCGATGGGAGGAAATTTTCATTTTCCTCACACTCCGTCTCCCCATGACCTCCTCAGCGGACTCGGGACGTGCCCGGAAAGCCTCAGGCTCTGCAGGCCTCATGTTTAATGCTGATCACATCGCTGATACTCCAGGGAAACAGCGGTTAAGTGCAAAATGCCAACGCCCAGCCGCTGCCGTCGCAATTACAGCCAGAACAGAGCGCTATTCATCGCAGCCATCTCTACGCGTTCAATCTGCTAATTACTGAGGACGGCCCTGAAAGCTGAATGGAGAGAGGATTTCCTTTCACCGTTTTATGGTGCTTCTGATTAAACTGCTCATTATACAGACCTCCTGATTCAGAGTCTGTCTCTGCCGCCCACAGTTGGAGGGAAAACGTGATTTTTTTTAAAATTCGGGCTGAGGACGTCCTTCTGTTCACTGGTTTATTTTCTTCAAACATCCAAAAGTCTGTAAACTCCAGCGTTTCTTCTGAAATGAAGGTGTTACTAGTGAGTCTGTTCTGCAGTAACAGCCTCTGAAAAGGCTTCTAGATGTTGGAACATTGCTGTGAGGATCTGATTGAGCATTAGTGAGGTCAGGTACTGATGTTGGATGGTCAGTTCTGGATCATTAACTCATCCCAAAGGTACTGGATGGAGCTCCATCACTCCAGAGGACACAGTTCCACTGCTCCACAGCCCAATGCTGGAGGCCTTTATACCCCTCTAACCCACACTTGATCTTAGGCTCATGTGCAGCTGCTCCAGAGTGTCCTATTCTTTTGTTCAGTGCTTTTCCATGGAGATTATACAAGCTGAATGCCTGTGTTGGCAATGGGTGACCTTGAAGTAGCTGAAATCTCTCATTAGAAAGACTTTTAAAAACCGTGTGCGTCCAAAAAACGAATCTCACAGTTCCATTTGGGTCCAGAGTTAAAATGTTGAGGGGAACAGATCTCAGAGTGCACTTACGGCTCATCTCAAGAACACACTTCACCCATTAAAAGCCCTGTGAGAAATCGCAGCGATGCTGCAGCTGCGAATATGTTGCGTACAGTAAAGAACCACAGCGCACAATACAGTATTGTTACAACACAAGCCTGCCTTTTCATTCTCACGATTCTTTAGGAAATCATTCAATGAGTAATCAAAACTAAAGCTGTTTACTACATAGAGCACTATTTTGGGGTTCTGCCATTTTGTAGCAGTGTCCAAAAACATGCAGAAGATCCAGTACAGTCCCACAAGAATGCACCATAATGACAGGTGCACAACTGACATGCCCTATGGCAGTGAGCGAGTCCAAACTGAATGGGTTAATGTGGAGCGTTTGAGCAAAATCATAGTTTGAACATTTTTAATGCAAAAGAATTCATTCATATCCTGAACACTGAACAGCATAAAACATTTTAACACTGCTGTTATATTTTTAACTTGAGTTAAAGGAGTTTAAAACAGCGCCTCATGTACATTCATGACGTCTGTGAGCACAAACAGCCAATGAGCTGCTCCGCTCGCCAACCAATCAGCACTCAGTAGCAGTAATGTTAGCGTCCTGCAGCCCAAAACCCTGTTTACTGTAGAAAAAGGAAACATACAGGTGAGTTTTCTTTGCTTTTTTAGTGAAATACAAACTTCTACTTTCTAAAATTAAAGGAAAGTTCTGGGCGAGTTTTTAGAAACTATTTTAACTTTGCGTTTTAGCCGTTTAGATCCATTTACTCCTTTTCATTGAGTGGGCACCCTGTGGTGTTTTGCGGTCCTGTTTTTGATATCATGGGGGAATTAGGAAGAGGCCAGACTCCTCATAAACCGGCTCTGGCTGAAGTGTTAAGTAGAAAGGAGGTAGCTTTTTTGATACAGGTTGAAACTAAACTCTTCAGGAATGCAGATCTCCAGAAGGAAGGAGACAGGAGGTACCCATAATGCTCGGTTTAAGGATTCACACACAGCTTCTCTGAGTAGGATTAGTGAGCCCAGCTACAGCACCAGCGTCTCCACAGACTCTCTACAGACCTGTTACAGATGTGAGGCAGCTCTTCTCATGTGTGCAGTCAGACTCTGAGGTTATAACGGACTGATGGCAGGACGTTTATAGTGTATACGTCACAGTAATGAGCAAAACACCATCACCAAAAAAATATATGGACGTGTATTTTTATATATTTGAAATACATGCCAAATACATTGCAGTCCATGCTTTTCTCGCATCTCTGGCAGGAAACTTTCCACAAAAGTAGAACAGTTTCTTGTAAAATGTCTCTCAACGTTTTTACGACTTTTTACGAGGCTGAAGTCGCTTCTCATTGACCAGCTTCTTGTTCGAATTGTCCCGTTCCACCTTAAATGGTGCGGCAGGAAAATACAAGAAGCTGGCAAATGAGAAACTGACTTCAGCTTTGTGACTTTTTAGTGTTTGACAGTTCATAATTGCAGATTAAACATATCAGGAAACCAGCTGGAGTGATTATAAACACAAATAAGTCCATTCGTCTCCAAATTATCGATGTTCGTCTTAAATCTCTCTCTTTGCCGTTTCGTTAGCTACTAGCTGGGCGAGATGGTTGTCTGTGTTGCTATGGTGACCAGCAGTCTGCGCTGATCTTCAGGGTTAAAGGGTGAATCAGCAGTTCTACATTAACTCCAGAGTTTAAGATCATTTATTGTTAAACTGTGTTGAACGATCAGCAGAGCTTTATTTTACTGTAAAGGAGGATTATTTTATTTTTACCTACAAATCTGATTCTGCTGTGGAGCAACAGGGCAGTAAAAGAGCCACATGTGGTTCCAGAGCCCCATGTTGCCGACCGCTGATCTAAACAGAAGAGCAAAATACAGTATTATTTACATAGTAGGAGCAGGAAAGTAAGCATACTAAACGATGCTGTGGATGGTAGAGTGGTAAAAATGTAGATATTGCAAGTATAAATATATATACACAATATACAGAGTGTGAGTGCAGCACATATAAAATGATAAGTATGCAGCGTAAAAGCATGTACAGTAAGTGTCCTTGCAAATGTGAATAGTGCAGTAATAGACTGTACAAATATGAATACTGCAGTAATACTAGGACATAAAGTACAGTAACAGTGCAGTGAGTGCAGTGATGCGGTTAAAGTGGCGGTGAGGACTTCAGCAGGGTCACAGCCTCAGGGAAGAAGCTCTTCCTGAGCCTGCTGGTTCAGGAGCGGAGGCCCCTGTAACGCCTGCCAGATAGGAGCTTCGTAATCCAGCCTTGAAGTGCACTGTCTTTTTGGAGACTGTAAAATAAATCCAAAACGACAAATCCAACACGGAATGTCCTCTGTGATTATTTGTCCATTTTTCAGTGTCGAAAAGAGTTATATTTGTTGTTAGCAGGGCTGTTAGCTATCCACTGACACCATGGGTTGAGGCTGAAATCGTTGACCAATCAGAGGCTGTGTTCCTGAAACGTTGACCAATCAGAAGCTGTGTTCCTGAATCGTTGACCAATCAGAGGCTGTGTTCCTGTATCGTTGACCAATCAGAGACTGTTTTCCTGAATCGTTGACCAATCAGAGGCTGTGTTCCTGAATCAATGCCCAATCAGAGGCTGTTTCCCTGAATCACTGACCAATCAGTGGCTGTGTTCCTGAAACAATGCCCAATCAGAGGCTGTGTTCCTGAATCATTGACCAATCAAAGGCTGTGTTCCTGACTTGTCACCGGAACAGTGCTACCCTTCCAGGCAAATAAAAGTACATCTCTAGCATGCAGCGTTCATGAAATATTTTTTCTTTTATCTACAACGTCCTTTGATGTCTCATACGACATTGTCCACCTAAGATGTTAAATGCCTCGGGTTTAAATAGATCAGAAGATAATCTTTGTAAGTATCTAAGATCTGAATATTTCATTATTTTTAAATAGTTTTGTTTACCACAGTTTGAAGCACAGTTTGAACTAATCAGTAGGATGGTCCATATCTAAGCTCCCTGGACAAAAATTTAGTCACCTTGCATGTTTAAGGTGGTAGTAATTTCAGGCTCCTGCAGATGGCGTTGCATGAGGATGATCGGGCTGTAACTACCTACAGGGTGTGTGACAGGATTTATAGATTGAGAAGAGATGGTACAGTGCAGTGAATGTCTCGTTCAATGTGTGGAAAATGGATCGAAGCAGATGTTAATGAACGGCGAAAAGAAGTGATTGCATTTGGACCAAAGGCCACAGTGTGAAGGAAGTAGCTGAATTTGCAGGTGTATCGAAGCTTACGGTCAAACAGGTCGACCAGCAGTGGCAGAAATCCCAGTCTACAGGAAATTCTCATCAGAACTGTGGCCGAAAAATGAAACTGACGGACATGGGCCGCCGTGTTTCACGGCTTGTGAATAAAAATTGTTTCGCTTCCAGGCAAGAACTGCTTCAAGAAGTCAAAGCAGGTTCTTCACAACTAATTTCTGAAAGAACTCTCTGGAGGGAACCATGAACATATGGAGCAGAGTGACACGCAAGAGGTCTTTGCTCACTTCTGTTCACAGAGTTGCCGGTTACAGTGGACAAAGAGACACAAAAACTGGACTGTTCATGACTGGAAATGTGTTGTCGGGTCAGATGAATCTGGTTTCTGCCTGTGTGTGAATGATGCTCGGCGTCGTGTTCATTGTAGACCCCAGGAAGCCTTCAATGAGGATTGTGTGCAGGCGTGGTTCAAGCTGGAGGCTTTGTGATGTTCTGGGCTGTTTTAATTATGCAAATATGGGTTCTTTGGTTGAGTTGACAGTAAATTTGAACCACAGTGCCGACACTGAGCTGCTGGACAACCAGGTTTTGCCTTTTGCTTATCATCTTACTGAGGAACATAACATTCCTATCCCTGTATTCCAAGATGACAATTCTCACCTTCACAGGGCTGCAAATGTGACGGATTGGCATGATGAACGTTCAGGAGCATTCACACATCTGGACTGGCCCACAGAATCCCCAGATTTAAATTCTCTTAAAAGTCTGTGGGATGACCTGGAACAGCGAGTAAGATGCCAGGGAAGGTTCCACGAAATCTGGCCAAACTGCCCAATTCTTTGATGCAATAGTGGCTGAATATTGATGTCGCCTACATCAAGAAACTGGTCCAGTCCAGGCCAAATCAAATCGCAGGTGTTATTTGTGATCGTGGAGATATTATGAGGTATGTTTCAGTCACAGGTTTTTTGTCCGGTGAGCTTATATGCAGTGCTGCAGCTGGGCTTCAACCTCCACTACTACAGATGGGACGAAGGGTCAAACTAGGAAAGTGTGTTAATGGCATTAAAAAATGATCAACGTTAATAATGTATCGCTTTAAGACTTTCTTAACATTCAAAATGCATCCCCACCTTCACATCGGCCTGTTTTTACACCCCTACTGCCTTCACTTCAGAGAATGTTCTTCAGAGGAGTCACGCTGTCGCTGAGTCAATTACAGTAAAGTCTTGGATAAAAGGAAGGAATGTAGACGCCTCAGCTGTACAGCGTAGCTCAGATTAGTGTGGTTAATGTTGACAGCTCTAAAGAAAAATAGACTTATGTAAGAGTTTTTTTTTCCAAAGTGAGTGTGTCTGAGAGCTGTGCTGAGCGCTTACAGATTAAGAACAGCCGGCGTCCACTTCCAGAGAAAGAGGGATAAAATGAGGGTCGTCCCG
Source organism: Colossoma macropomum (assembly GCF_904425465.1). Taxonomy (NCBI): domain Eukaryota; kingdom Metazoa; phylum Chordata; class Actinopteri; order Characiformes; family Serrasalmidae; genus Colossoma; species Colossoma macropomum. Next base: position 6,658,343 of record NW_023494809.1, read on the forward strand.
AAGCTTTTCAGAGCGATAAAGCTGAATGTAGGACATCGGCAGAGGCATAGAAGCCGGAAAACTGCGGAGATTCCTCTGAGCGTCTTCACAGAGGAGAAAAACTTCAAAGTATCTCTGCTGGTCAATGAAAAGCACTGAGCATACAGAGAAAGACGAGGATACAAAGACCTTACAAACCTGCTGAACTCATAGAAACTGTCCCACACACTGGCCTTTAGTCATTAAAGTTGCGTGAAGATGAACGCAGATTTGACCACCTTCAATACCGAACAAACTGCTCTGAATCCGACTCAAAACTACAAAACTTTCGTGTGACGTGGAAACGAGCAGAGATCAGCTTCGCTGCGTGAAATCAAGCGCCAGCCTACCAGCACTTCATTTACATATCATCTACATCAAACCTAATTTATGCAGACGTTTTGATTTGTGGGCCAGTGGCTGTAAATGTAGGCGGAGATTGAGCTGGACCAGTGAGTGCATTATGCCCCCTACTGACCAAACTTTAAAATGTTAGAGTTATGACCACTGGAAAGAATAAAATGTGGCATAAACAACACTTTGCATGCTTAAATGCTTCTTTGTTTGGTATAATGGTTCTTCAGACTGATGGGGAATGTGCTGTAGATGGTTCCATATAGAACCTTTTTGAAAAGGGTTCTTCACAGCACCATGAACATTCTTCTATCGTATACAAGCTTTCCATCATAAAAATACAAGAACCCTTTTTAGCGCTATACAGAACCATCTATAACACGTTCTCCGTCTATCTGAAGAACCATTTAAGCATGCAAAGGGTTCTTTAAGTGTTCACGATTCTATATAGAACCATTTTCTTTATTGAAGAACCCTTAAAGAACCATCTTTTTAAGAGTGTATCTTGTTTCTACACTAACTGACCTTTTATCAGTCTACTCAGGCTTTAGCAGAGCTCAGTAACACTGAGATTAATAACTGATCACATTGATTTATCAGTCTACTCAGGCTTTAGCAGAGCTCAGTAACGCTGAGATTAATAACCGATCACATTGATTTATCAGTCTACTCAGGCTTTAGCAGAGCTCAGTAACACTGAGATTAATAACCGATCACATTGATTTATCAGTCTACTCAGGCTTTAGCAGAGCTCAGTAACACTGAGATTAATAACCGATCACATTGATTTATCAGTCTACTCAGGCTTTAGCAGAGCTCAGTAACACTGAGATTAATAACTGATCACATTGATTTATCAGTCTACTCAGGCTTTAGCAGTCGCTCCCGTGTTTATAAAGAAGCTGTTAATTAAGTTACTCTTTAAAGTTTGTCTAACAAGCCTGTTTGCTGCATGTCGTGAGCTGATTGTAAAATAGTTAATAAACAGCATTGATGGTGTTTGAATATTTTTTTTTCATTTTTTTCATTTTAGTGAGTAAGTTTTTTCCTAAAATGTAAAAAGTGACTGTATTCTGAATTCTGCTGCTACAAAATACTTAATTTCTGTATTCTGAATATTTATTCACAACACTTGTATTCCGATCCATCCCAACCCTGAGTGCATGTGTCTAATTCTGTTGCTGTGTCTCCACCGCCGTCCAATTCCTGCTAAATAATTTGATCCTATTTCTGCAGACTGGTCACCCACAGCAGTGCTGGACTGCATTATCAGAGCAGCAGCAGGACAGAAGATCATTAATCTGCAGGTACTGCTGGACTGAACTGGACCGAGCTGGGCTGAAGGCATTCTAATATACTCCTGAAAAAAGCCTAACATGGCTTAATGCAGTAAAACAACGAGCTGGGAACCCCACATTATTCTCATTTCTGCTCATAAACACTTTCTGGATGATCTTCTCTCCATTAAACACTGTTATGCAGACGCAGCTTAATGTAGTCACATATAAACGTCTCTCTGCATTACAGGTTCATTTTCTTGGCAGTGCTGAGTGTTTATGATCAGTACAGTGAGAGAAAGGTTCGATGCTGGTGGGTTGTTGTTCTACATTAAGCTTAGATGTTCAGATGTTTAATAATGGCTTTCAATGGAGAGAAAAAGTCTCAAATGAGCGACTAATATGCTTTTTGCTGTGTCAATTTTTTTTAATCATTTTAAGTTTCCATCGTTGATGTTCTCTCACTGGGTAGCATGGTGGTGCAGTGGGTAGTGCTGGCAATAAGCCGTTTTCACAAGAAACGCAAGTGTGTAAACGCTGGGTAGAACACTTTCCACTATTGCCCTTCGGACAGTTACTAACCTCAGAAATACAGGCCCTCGTATCACTTCAGCACCACAGAAAGGTGAGTCACTGTGTCTTTGTCATAGTTGCTGAGATTGAAATTCGAGGATGAGTCCAGAACTGTTGGAGAACCAAACACACAACAATGTGGGAGTCCAGACTAAATAAAGGATATAAATGCTTCATGGAAAAATTCCTTCACAGCTATCAGAGCACAGTAACGTCAGCTGACCTCCCGGACCAAAATTTTAGTGAGGTCCATTTTTCAGAAATGTGACCAACATCTCACAGTGAATAAACTAACTGCCAAATATTAGTATTACACCAACCATAAGTTTCTCTTTAGAGGTTTTTATTTATTTATTTTACCAAATCATTGCTCCTTTTTTTCCCACCCATCCATAACTGTTACGCACCTTTTCCTTTTCTGTTCCTTCCCCATCCTTCCATTCTTCCAACTGCTATTACTCTTCCATAAACTGATTTGAATCCAGTTACCCCCCATCCTTTGCTTGTGTCTACTGCATCTCTGCCCTCACTGATTACTGTAAAAGCACACAGTAAACCTACGTTATAAAAGGCTGTCTGTACCCCAGCTAACGGGAAAGGAAGCTACTCATACAGTGAGACAAAATACAGCCTAATGTACCTTCAGATGTCTTAATAAATTAGCCACATGATACTAATCCATCACTATGCTAGTTAACAGTGAACCTTCTCATGCTGGTTGCAGTGCGTCATGAGGTAACTGTCATCTAATCGCTAATATAGCCGACTACAGGGCCTGTAGCCTAACCTGAGAGGTTACTGGAGCTGAACTAAAGCTCACTGGTTTAGCCAGCATCATAACGAGCAGTCAGGGTTTGCATTCTACAATCTTAATGTGCTAACTGAGCTCATAAACTCTTTTTCAGGCTACCACAGTGATGCTATGTTAGCCTATAGCATGTGTGCTGCATACCTGAACTCCTGAACTCAAGAAGTCACAGTTACTCTGGTTCTCAGGGCAGCGTAGCGTCTCGTAAAGAGATAAACAGAGTGGGAAGTAAAGTCTATGGCCGAACCGCAGCTGTTCTGAGGTCAGCTGAGGACCAGTCACTGCTCATTGGTTAGGTAAGTTACGTCTTTTATTCCACACTGAATCTCATAAAATCCTCCAGAAACTTCTGAAGTCCCAACGCTAGTCACGAACATGCTGCCAACGTACTGAAGTACAGCAGTGGTTGCTAAGCAGTGATTGGAGGGTTGAAGAAAATAAGGCGGAGCTTGGCAGATTTTGACTGACATATCATAAAAAAATCCGGCATAGTAAATGTTCGATCCCAACTCGGGTGGGTCTGTGACACCGTGGCTGCGCCCCTGAGCAGACTGCCGTATTATCATAACGGCGCTGATTTTACGGTTAATCTCATAAAAGGAGAAAAGTGGGGAAAAGAAACTGAGACTGAAACTACAGAGGTCCAGACCTGCAGATCTACAGAGCGATAAATCGATGGAGGTGAAAACATCTATAACCAAAACACTGGATTAGCCAGGTTAGCTGGAGATGCTGAAATAGCTCACTAACAATAAACTAGTTGGCAAAAAGCTAAACACGCGCACACCAGCAGGGGGCGCCGGGTCGCAGTGTTACTGTGCAATGAGCACGTCCAGCAGAAAAAATGTGGAAATGTCAAAAGGGCCTATTGGAGATGCTAAATAGCCCCTAGGTGTGAGTGTGTCTGCCCAGTGACGGACTGGCGACCTGTCCAGGGTGTTTCCTGCCTTCCGCCCAAAGAGCACTGGCATAGGCTCCAGCTCCCCCGGCGACCCCGGAGGATAAGCAGCTTAGATGATGTATGTATGTATGTATGTACGTTCTCTCACTACAAAAGTTGTGCTATGTTATCCCAGGTGGTTGCTAAGGTGTTGCTATGTTATCCCAGGTGGTTGCTAAGGTGTTGCTACGTTATCCCAGGTGGTGGCTGAGATGTTGCTAGGCCATTTATATAGAATCCCAGGTGGTTGCTAAGATGTTGCCAAGCTGTTGCCATGTTTTCCCAGCTGGTTACTATGGTGTTGCTAGGCCTTTGCTATGGTATCCCAGGTAGTTCCTAAAGTGTTACTAGGCATGCCAATGGTTCTTTGAGTGTTCATGGTTCTATTAAAATATTGTCTTCAGTAAGGAACCCTCGAAGAACCAAGTTTTTTAAGCTTGTACATTCGATCGGGCCCTAAAGCACAAGCACACTATTCCTGTATAGGTTCTATGATCCAGCAAAGTTTCGCTGTTCTTGCATGAAAACTGTAAGACAAAAGTGTGGAACCAGGAACAGTCAGTTAGCTTCGTCAGGCCACCTCAAAAATGCCTTAACATATTGAATGAACTGAACTTCTTATAGGAAGTTAACAAAACAAAAAAAACTTTTATTTGCTTTTATACACTTTCAGCTTATTTGAAGTTCAGTTAACTCCAAATTTTAAAACAGCCCAGTAACTGTTTACATCAAAGCATCACTCTTCTTTATTTTATGTTACTGCAACAAAATAAAGAGCACAGAAGTAATATTTTTATCCCCTTAAAAGCCTCACAGCATGTTCACATCCCTTTTTCATGTGTGGATGAAAGTAAGACGTTAAATAAAGATTTGGCCTGCAGTGTTCATGTGTGAGGCTGAATAACGCCAGAATAATTATATTACTATGTATAAATACACCAGTTTATGACACCGGGGTGGCTTTCACGTGTGCTCATCATGTAAATTCGATATTTCCAACATGACTTGAAGGCAGCATTAGTGCAGAGACGGCGTTGTTATGGCGTTTGTTTCAGCACACTAACCTCTTTTTATTCAGAGGTTATTCAGCTTCCTGGACGGTTCTGTCAGTTCTGCAGCTGCTGAGCTCTCTGCACATAATAATCTGCACTTCTCCTCCCTCCAGTCCACCAGTGTAGGTGAGGCTGAAGTGTTTCACAGTGGAGAAGATATTAGAGCCTGAAATTACCAGGAGCTCTCCAGATCCGCAACACGCAGGCCTGCGCTGAGCTGTCTGTCGTAGGAAAAATGACAAAACGGAAATGATTACGGGGGAGATTTCATCAGACTTCCAGCGGGTGCGTCTCGCACTCTTCAACTGGCTCATAATTGTTTTTATGCCACAGTCAGTCACTCACTTTGTATCAGTGAGATGATGTGAGCTGGTGAACAGCAGGCTGGTGTTCTGATGTGCCGAGATCAGACATGCTGAACACAAAACGACATTCATTTTAAGGAAATTGGCACAATCAATGGTTTCACCCCATACAGAAATCTGAGTAAGCCGGAGTTACACTACACAACATCTACCCTGATTTTAGCCCCGATTCTCAGTCTGGCTGAGTCTGAGCTGGTCGGCTCTAGTCTGCAGATCTTTGGGTCAGTCGACAGTTGGAGAGAGTCGAGTCGTGTCTGAGGGGCGCAGACTCAGATTTACTGCCTCCTGATCGTGTTTCAGACCAGACAGAGTTTTTCAAACGTTTGTTTTTTTTCTACCCGACTAGTGTAAACTGACCAACGACTCAATCTGAACGGAAAAGTCTCTCACGTGTGAAGCGAAGCTTTTTAATGAGCTGAGTTTAAGGCACAATCAAGTTTATATACATTTAAAACTCTAAAAAATACCAACTGATCACGATTTTCACGATCCTCATTTAAACATGTTTACCTGCTGCTTTTTTACTGTTTCAGTGCAAACGGCACAGAAAACAGCAGCAGCCGCTACACGTTTGTTTATTTGCGTCTCCTAGAAACGGGCGAATGCGAGAGTTAGCGCGAGTTCACGAGAGTTCAGTGAGCTCCGTTCAGTTCAGCAGCAGCTTAAAAGTTGAGTAGTGTGTGATGTCTAATCGTTTAGTGTGGATCCCCAATATTTCAGTCGCCCAAAAACCCAGTCTGATAGTGTGAGACGCCCAGTCTGTTATAATCTATTAAGACTTTAAGTCATGTAATGAACCCAAGGCTTTAGGGATGTCACAATCCATTGATTTGTATCGATGCATGTGTTTTTATTTTCACACCTGTTCCAGCATCATCCGCCTGACTCCTCCCTGTGCATGCCTGTGCTGTAGGGGGCAGCGTGCTGTGTGAGCTTGTTGCAAATAAAGCCTTGCTTGAGAGCTTGTGTTCACATTAAAGCGGCTAATGATGCAGCAGTGATCAACCGGCTGTCCGAGCAGCAGCAGCCAAGAAATCGAAGTTGGTACCAAATCTGAGTGTGGAAACATTTTGGTTTTGGAACGAATAACAGACACACAGACGAGAGCTTTGCTGTTCGCAAAGAATGTCAGTGTGAATTAAGATCAGTAGTTCAGGTTTGCTGAATAACTTGGAAACGGCGCACAAAAACAAAGGGAAACTGGCGCTCAGACTCAGGCTAGCACTCCGCTCTCACTGCTAGCTGGCTAGGCTCACACTGTTCACCTGAGCATGCAGACCTGCCCTTCAAAATAAGAGTCCTCACAACAAAAGGCTACTGAAGAGAATAACTAAACTGAACTCACCCAGCGGCTCTGATGGTACAGTGTCATTTCATATTGACTGAGGACCCCAGTTTCAAACCAAATCGCATCGGCAAATTTTGAGGAATCGAAAATCATTGGATTGTTGGCTAAAAGAATAGATATAGGATCACATCGTGATGGAAATTGTGATTTACACCCCTCATTAACATGTCGCTGCTGTCAGAACAAAACCTCGTATCTCCAAAATGGTAACTTTACAGGAGAAGGAAAAAACCTACTTTACTTTTAATGTAAGTCAATGGAACCAGACTTTTTTACAAGTAATTTTCGGCCGTTTCTTCTGATGCATTCATCATGAAACTTACATACAATATAAAGGGCAACAGGCGTTTTCAAAATATGTCAAAAACTGAAAACCAACAAAATTTGAGATACGAGGTTTTGTTCGGACAACAGCGATAAATGTATTTCCCTTGTGTCCAACTTAGGTAACATATACGCCAACTTATTTTCAAATGTGGGACATTTATTTCAGCTAAATTTGCGAACATATATGTGTAACACATTTAACAATATATAATAGAAAATATTATTCATATGGCATATAAGGATGGCATGTTTTACTCATATATGCTAGCTGCATGTTATATAATAAGGTTTTTACTGAATGTGTGCTGCTGTTAAAAAAACTTTCGATGTTTGTATGAAACGTACATGTATGATCCATATATTAGACATATGTATTAGACATACATCAGACATACAGTATATGTATGATCCGTATATTATGCCATATATATGTGTCAAATATTTAATACTTACATATATATACACAACATGTATGTACAATGTAAAATACATGCCTGACCCTTTATGATATACAGTATGTGCTGGCCATAACCGCAGCCAAACAGCTTTTAAGACTGAACTTCAAATGGGCACGACGGTGACTAGAGACGAAGCAGGATGTCAGTGATCTATGCTAAATTCCTAACTGCATAAAAATCAATGGAATGATCACTATTTTTTCAGTATTTCACAACAAGGCGCAAACTGCAAGTGTCAAGTTTGAGTGCATCTTTTGTTCGCTATGGAGATTTCAGTGGTTAGCATCACCGCCGATACTGTAACTCGGAGATAAACGAGGGAGAAGACCTCTGACCAGCTGCTTTCAACAGCAAAGCGAGCAGGAACCTCTGTGGGTGCATATTAGAGCCCTTCCCCTTCAGCCATTAATACCCAGAAATTCATTTAACGCATCACAAAGAAATTAATCTGGGGCGAGATTGCGCTCTGCTGCGTATCAAAAGGGTCCCGGTGAAAAGAACCTTGTGTAAAGAGGAGCTAGCTGAGGTCTAGGGAGGCAGAAAAAGAGAGCTTGACTCTGAGGCAGCGGCGGCGGGTGAAGGGAGATGGCACAGTGGCTTTGAAACAGCCCATAATAACCCCCTCGCTGCAGAACAAAGCAGGATATAGGTGGCCTCATTTAAGAGGGTACAGTAGAGCGACCTGAGCAATGAAGGAGCTGTCAGAGTGCGCAAGGCGAGCGAGGACCGGGGCCGCTGACGGGCCTTCAGAAGCCGCGGCAGAAATTCTAATTGGATCCGGCGTTCATCCTCCACCTCCTCCTTCTTTCAATTAATCTCGGTGTCGATCAGTCATCCTCACACATGCTAGGTATGATGAGAAGGCCAGGGGAAAGAATACTGTCATTAGGAGAGCGAACATTAGTTATGAGTGAAAGATCCAGCCTTTGCTGGGAAAGAGAGGCAGGCGGGGGGGGGGGGGGTTGTGGGTGGCGCTAACAAATCCATTATGAAGACGTAAAACCGTGATCCGTTAATATTTCAGCAGGCCGAGCAACAACGTGGGCGCGAAGGCGTCGAGATTCATCAGACTGAGCTGACGTCCACCGCCTCCCCGCAAAACAATATCATTTTCTGATTAATTAAACTCCTGTGGATTACGAGCGTTCTGCGGCAGGCGGAGCTGCCTCCCCAACAGGGTTTAACGTCCCTCACAGCTCTGAGATAACTGCTAGTAAATCTGTGCTAATATGATGGGGGATTTCCAAAAGAAGCTGTCAGGATTAAAGGAATAGTTCAGTTAAACAAAACATGCTAACAACTGCTAATGAACGGGTGCTACAGCAAGACCTGATAGCAGAAATGTGCAGTGAGGAGAACTGCTACTCATGTCTTCTGGGTTTTTCAGACACTAGAGGGCGCTACTGAGCAAGTCCAAAACAAATGGGTTTCTAGGGAGCTTTTGTGCAGTGAATGATTAATCATTTTTATATGTAAATATGTCATTTTTGAGCACTTTTTGTCAAGTTATAGGACTTCATAGTGGTGTCTTGTGCGTTCACAATGTCAGCGAAACGCTTTGCTCAGCCAATGAACTGCTCCGCTCGCCAACCAACCAGCACTCGGTAGCAATAATGCCAACCAATAAGCACTCAGTAGAAATAATGCTAACCAATCAGCACTCAGTAGCAGTAATGCTAACCAATAAGCACTCAGTAGCAGTAATGCTAACCAGTCAGCGCTCAGTAGCAGTAATGCTAACCAATCAGTGCTCAGTAACAGTAATGCTAACCAGTCAGCGCTCAGTAGCAGTAATGCTAATCAATCAGCGCTCAGTAGCAGTAATGCTAACCTATCAGCGCTCAGTAGCAGTAATGCTAACCATTTAGCGCTCGGTAGCAGTAATGCTAATCAATCAGCGCTTGGTAGCAGTAATGCTAATCAATCAGCGCTCAGTAGCAGTAGTGCTAACCTATCAGCGCTCAGTAGCAGTAATGCTAACCAATCTGTGCTCAGTAGCAGTAATGCTAACCAATCAGTGCTCAGTAACAGTAATGCTAACCAATCAGCACTCAGTAGCAGTAATGTTAGCGTCCAGTTGCCCAGATAAGTTTTCTTTAATGTTTTATTTGACTTTTCAAAATTAAAAGAATGTCCTTGTTGAGTGGTTAGTTTAATTTTTAGAATCTTATTTCATTAATTTTGTTAAAAACAAAGTTTTAAAATCTTAAAACGCCCAACAGAAAATTATCCAAACAGGATTGTTCTCTCTGTGGTATCTAGGAAGATACAGCTGAGCTGCTCTCCCATTGGTTAGGACTTCAGGAGCTGGACTGAAGGCCTCACACTTTAGAATAACTACCAACATAATTAGGAATTGACAGAGGAATCAACCAATCACGCCTTGATTTACAATAGGACCAGTTAAGAGAGCCCTTCTGGAGGTTCTAGATACGTCACTGACTGTGAATATGACCCGTAGTCTAAGCAGGTTTGAGTTAGTTGTTAGGAATGTAAAACAGCAGCGGCAGCTCTGTGTCAGGACTCAGTACTGAAGTCACTGAAAGAGATTCAGATAAAACATATGGAGTGACTTTAAGTGTTTGTGTTTAATCTCGAACAGCCAAAACATGTTCATGTGCACCAGCAACAGCTCAGTGCTAATATACTATTAGAAATCCCATAGAGGTGCTAGCAGAAATTGGCATTATTATATATTAAACATATATTTTTTTTCTTTTTTTAATTTATGGACCAAACTGAAGGCCTAGCTCAGTCATGGTTCACCACTTTAACTATGATATGTCAACAGATGTCTATTTGTTTACTAATGTGGCCAATGTGTTGAAAGTTGGTGCTGACCAAAGTGGGTTCGCTATAGTTCCTCTCTGTAAGTATAATCATAACACTTCAGCTCTTGACAGTGTCCATTAGCCTGTTCTCATTATAGCAGGTTTCACAGTTTTCCTCCATTACTAGCCACCTTAGCTTAGCCACATTAGCCAAACTATCCCTTTAACCAGCGAAAATCAGGAGACGCAGTAAAGCGCACCGAGTTAACATGCAGACAGGGACCCCCTGAGAAAGAATTCCACACAGCCGTCACAGCGTCTTCCACTTTAATTGCTGAGCAATTTTGAGATCATTTAGCCGTCATGAGCAGCGGCGGAGCTTCCTTTCTCCCGCCTCATCCGCGCAATCAAGACTGCTGCCTTTTCCCCTGGATTTTTCATCTTCTGGCGCTAATGAGCCGCCAGGGGATGATTATTCTCCTGGCTGTGTGTTTTCTGGCGCTGGCAGGCGGAGCTGGTTCTGGCCAAAGGTTCTCTGTGTAGGACATGCAGTGTGAGGGGCTCGGGGGTCCGGGGGGGAGCGCGCCCGTGTAATGAATCTGTTGACACACCGGGGCTGACCTTTCACCTCCACACAGCTGCTCCTCAGCAGCAACTGGGAAAGAATTCTCTAGCAACATGGTTCAGTCAGAGATGGACTGGTCATCACGAAAACCAGGATCCTTTTGGGAAAACACAACACGAGTGATCACGCCAGCATCCTCACCATAGTGGACTGTGACCGGCCTTCAGTTCAGGCCCTAAATGTCAAAAAATACCTCTAAAATAATGTTCATTTCTAGCGCCCCTATGGGATTTCTCATAGTATGGTAGCACTGAGCTAACGCTGGTGCACATGACCATGTTTTGGCCGTTCTAGATTTTATCTAGATTTTATTTTAGAGTTTTACCTTTTTGGGTAAATCAAAGCGTGACTGGTTGATTCGCTTCCTAATTATGTTGGTAGTGAGTCCTAACCAATGGGAGAGCAGGCTAGTCTTGGCTAATTTTCTGTTGGGCGTTTTAAGATTTAAACCCTTTTGCTTTCAAGTAAAACTTATAATGAAATAAGATTACTACAAAACAACAAGCGTGACAATTATATTAAAATATAGACTTTTTTTTTAATTTTACAAAAATCATTAGGTCTTAACTGAAGGCCTAGGTCAGGGGTCGCAACCCAAGAGTCATTTTGTCCTTTCAACAAAAATCAAACCACTTAGGAGCCACAACATTTCATGTCCATTTACCATCTTGGCTGTAAATCTGTCTCAGTGTGTGATAATGTTACAGTATAGGCTAAAAAGTATAAATGAAAACACAGACTTACTTTGCTCTGCTTTAAGCTTCAGCTCAGCTACAGCTGCTTTTCTCACATCTCCAGCAGGAAACTTTTCCTCAAAAGTAGAACAGTTTCTTGAAAATGTCTCTCAATGTTCGACTTTTTACGAGGCTGAAGTCGCTTCTTATTCGCCAGCTTCTTGTTCAAATTTTCCTGTTCCACCTTAAATGCTGCCTGAGGCACCACAATGTAACTTCTGCACTATTTAAGGTGGAATGGGACAATTCGAACAAGAAGATGGCGAATGAGAAACTGACTCCAGCTTTGTGACTTTTTAGTGTTTCAGTTTCTCGTTGCAGATTAAACGTATCAGGAAACCAGCTGGAGTGATTATAAACACAGTTAAGTCCATTCGTCTCCAAATTATCGATGTTGGTCTTAAATCTCTCTCTTTGTCGTTTCGTTAGCTACTAGCTGGGTAAGACTGTTGTCTGTGTTGCTATGGTGACCAGCAGTCTGCGCTGATCTTCAGGGTTAAAGGGTGAATCAGCAGTTCTACATTAACTCCAGAGTTTAAGACCATTTATTGTTAAACTGTGTTGAACGATCAGCAGAGCTTTATTTTACTGTAAAGGAGGATTATTTTACTTTTACCTACTAATCTGATTCTGCTGTGGAGCCACAGGGCAGTAAAAGAGCCGCTTGTGACTCCGGAGCCACATGTTGCCGACCCCTGGTGTGAGGCCTTCAGTGCAGCTCCTGAAGTCCTAACCAATGGGAGAGCTCGCTTGCCTGCATCTACCTAGATACCACAGAGAGAACAATCCTGATAGATGCATTTTCAGTTTTAAGATTTTTAACCTTTTGTTTCCAACCAAAACATTTAGTAATGAAATAAGAATAATACTTTACTACTACTAATACAGTTTCATACAAAAAGCATGATGATTCTAAAAAAAAAATTATAGACATGTAATTTTTATTTTATTGTACAGAATTATTAGGCCTTATCTGAAGGCCTAGAAGGACCTGAGGGTTCCTCACTGATCCTTACCGCCCCATCCCAACCGCACAATCCACCAAAATCCAATCATATGCAAAAACATGATGGGCGAAGAAAAAAATAATGAGCCCGAATAAAATGAAATAACTATATCAGAAGCCATTACTATGGAATCCCAAGTGGTTGCTAATGTGCTGATAGGCTGTTGCTGTGTTTTTCCAGGTGGTTGCTAAGGTGTTGCTAGGCTGTTGCAATGATATTCCAGGTGGTTACTAAGCACACTATTCCTGTACAGGCTTAGTTTGGTGATTCTGTGGCCTGAAAACTACAAAAATGGACAGAATCTTAATAGAAAGAAGATAAAGCAGAACAGTAAGCTGGCTTTGTTGAGTCAGCTTTAAAATATATATATGGATATTCTCAGAGAGAGCGATTACGCAGCGTAGAAATGGTACAGCAGCTTTTTTATACAGATGGAGCAATTAAGGCTGCTTTTTTGGTCTAAGTCAGTTTAATCAGTTGCACCTGATTTAATTATGTGAAGTATCGATTAGACAAACCAAGCGTTGGGTGATAATTATAAATAATCCTTCCTTGAAATAAAGGACACTGACAGACATAAAATTGCTGCTTCTTGTATAAATATTATTTGTATTTATTGTAATATCAGTGTTTTGCTAAGCAAATAAACACTTACTGCCCAGATAAACAGGTTAATTAAATAAATAATTAAATAAATGTTGCACATATATCTTTAATACGGGCAAATATACTGTATGTACACATATTGTTCTTTCATATGGGTCTCGTTTTATTTCCAGAAAATTTTGCTTGTTTAACGCAGTATTATTTTTGAAAGACTAATCATATCTTGAAACAAGCAAAGGTATCTGTCAAATAAGACAATTTCTCCAGATAAAAATACATAATCTAAGTGAAAAGTCCAGAAAGAAGTAAAACAGTCTTGTAATATTCTTGGAACAATCTTATAATGAGAAATTTAAAATATGTTGACCAGACTGAAGGTTTGAACTCAAGATATCATTTCTGCAGAGCATCGAAAGCCACTGTATTTTAAATTACAGCAGAATTTGTATTTATAGACTGAAATAAATTCAAAGCAACGCCTGACTGGACAGAATCAGGCTGTTTATATTCAGAAAGAGAGATGGTGCACTCTGCATATTCCATCCCAGCAAACACAACACACATCTATCAATCTCCGACACGCTCGTTATTGAGATATCAATATAAACAAGATAACAATCAGGCCGCGGTCGAGCTGCAGACTCAGAGTCTCACTGACCGAAAAACTCATTTCTGTTCTACAGCACAAACAACAAACCAGGAGGAGTAAAGATCAGAAACCTGAGCAATCCAGTCTGAGTCTGTCAGCAGGAGACACTGTGCCAGAGAGAGTGATGTATTAGGCATTATGGGTAATAAATTAGGCGCTGTGTGGGTTGTTTAGACTGAACGATCTCAGTAAATAACTCGTCCAGAAAACAGCACTGAGACACCCGGCAGACTGACCAACAAACGGTGTTATATCATCTGGAACAATACATGTGTCTATTTAAAGGCCCTGTATCCTGTACTTGCCTGTATAATGATTGTGTGGAATTAGTTATCAAAAACAGCCATAATTCACTTTTCCAGCCTCTCTTTATCCCTCACAATTAAACAGGCTGCTTTTGTTCCTGACCCATTAAGGCTGATATATGTATTCTGATTGGCTGCCCTGTATTGTGCCTCATTCAAAAGCTGGGCTGAAACACTCCTTATAACTTCAGCATGAATGGTTGGAGCTAAACTGCTGTATGTTTTGCAAATTAGATAGATTTTGTGACATCACAAAAACAGGCAGTTTCAGTTTCCATATCATTGCTATCCAAAGAAAACCGTGTATCTCCATTTTAGTCGATTTTTGTTTTTCCACATCATTTTAACACACCAGCTGTACTTTATGTCGTGTGGAAATCTCAGGATTGGACCAACAGAAATGCTCTAAAATTACTTGGAATAAACTCTCTCTACACTGACTTGCACTGAAAGGTAAGAGTGTTTTTGCCCTCTCCTGTGAAGTTACTATTTTGGAGATACTTGTTTTTCTTTGGACAGCAGTGATATACAGACTGTATGGACTTGGGAGTGAAGAGTATGTATATTTAATATACATTAAAATGTTAACCGTGGGCCTCGTTCACCAACAGTTCCTACGAAGAAATTTCTTCTTAAAACCCACTTACGCAGTTTTGACGAGGATTCTGACATCCACCGGTGTTCTCTGGTAACCACCGGTAAGAACAGAATCTACTCACACTCAAGAGCACAAAGGTGAGAACAGTTCCGCGCTTTAAGAACACGACGTGTATCGGACGTAGACTTTTTCTTAGGACCTTCATCAAGAACACGCTTAAGAACAAACTTAGGAGGATATTGGAGAACGAGGCACAAATGACCTCAGAAGCTCAGATCAAAACATCACAGCCCGGACGATCAGTTCAGCATTAAGATTAAAATTAAATGAGGCCCAACAAACAAACAAACAAACACAAAAAAAAACAAATAAATAGCAAAAATACTTAAAATAGATGGTTCTTCAATGGTTATTTAGTAAAGGCAGTGGCTGCATATAGAACCATGAATTCTATATAGAACCATTTCATGCTTAAATAGTTCTTTGCATGGTGAAGTAGTTTAGACTGATGGAGAATGTGTTTATGGTTCTATATATCAATATATAGCAAAAAGGGTTCTGCTATTGTTATAAGCTTGACATTGTAACAATAGAAGAACCCTTTTTGGTGCCATATAGAACCATTTTCAAAAGGGTTCTATTTAGAACCATTGCCTTTAGTAAAGAACCATTTTCAAAGGCACTTTTTAAGTGTGTATCTTCCAGTTCATGCCAGATGAAATAGCATTAGTCTAGTAAAGTGGGCTTATTTCAAATTAATGTGGCTTTTGTTGTCATGGTGAAATAAAAATGGACATGGATAAAAATGGATAAAAATTACAAGGCAGCATATGTTGCTCCAAAATGTGTAGATATCTTTCAGCTGCTTTCACAGATGTGCAGGTTACCCACTCGTCCCCCACCCTCCCTGTACACACCATGACGGATGCTGGATTTTGAACTTTACACTGGTAACAATCTGGATGGTCTTCTTTGGCCTGGAGAACATGACATCCATTATTTCCATCAGGCAATGATGACCTCTGGTGTCCAACGTTGGTAGTGCTACTGACACCATTTCATATGAGTTCAAGCCCAGAGAAGTCGGCAGCGTTTCTGGATGTTACTGATATGTGACTTCGACTGTGCATAGTACAGTCTAAACTTCCGTTTGTGGATGCAGCGTTGGAAGGTGTTTATTGCCCGGTGTTTGAAATTGAGATTTGTAAAATACACATAATACATTTTAAAGCCCCATTTAAAGCCCCACTTAGTAATTTTGAAGCTCAAAAAAATGTAAATGTCAAACCTCGCCTATAAAAAATGGACAGTAAAATGAACTCCTGGAAAACTGATGTGAACATCTGTTCATCGGGAGCGAATTAAAGAACAGGCGCTCCTGTGAGGAATGTGAGAAAGGTCACGGCTACGGCAGCTCAAACAGCCCATAAAGGACCAGGCCCTGCTGAGGGATTTCATCAGATGCGTCTCCATCCTCTGATCCGCGGCTCGCTGTTAAATTACTGATATTATTTTCATTCCTCCCGACGCTAAACGGCACCTCGGAGACCTCGTTTTGCCAGCTGACCCAAACTGAGAGAATTAAAGATGAGGAAAGCAGTAAATGAATGCAGATGGCAGCGACTCTTACAGCCGTAATTAAAATGGCATTTCAGAGGGCCGGGTTCTCGCACCGCTCTGTCGGGAGGAGAACGCGCCGAGCAGCGCTGGATGGCATTAAAGGAGAAAAGGACAATTACCCACAATCCTCCAGCCTGACAGATCCTACTCGGCTAACTCTCAGATCAGCTAACAGAGGGGCTAACAGAAGAGAGAGAGAGAGAGAGAGAGAGAGGTTAAAGAGGAAGTGTGAAGGAGAAGAAGAAAGAAAGGACAGAGAGAAACAGGGAGAGAGAAAGAGAGAAAGCAAGAGAGAATAGAAGGAGAAAGGAGAGAAAGGATGCAGGAAGAGAGGAAGACAGGGAGAGAGAGAGAAAGAGAGAGGAAAAGAGAGGAAGAGAGAGAGAGGAACAGAGAGAGGAAGAGAGAGAGTGAGAGAGGAGAAAGAGAGAGAGGAGAAAGAGGGAGTGTGGGGTGAGGGAGAGAGAGGAAAAGAAAGAAAACAAAGAGAAAGAGAGGAAAAGAGAGAAAGAGAAATGAAAAGAGAGGACGATAAGAAGAAAAGAGAGAGACAAAGAGAGGGAGACAGAGAAAGAAAGCGTGAGTGAGAGAAACAGAGCGAGGAAAAGAGAGGAAAAGAGGGAGAGGAGATGCAGGAAGAGAGAGAAAGAGAAAGAGAGGAAAAGAATGGAAGAGAGTAAGAGAGAGAGTTAGAGTAAGGAAAAGAGAGGAAGAGAAGAACAGAGAGAGGACTGAGAAAGAGTGGAGAGAGACAGAGAAAAGAAAGAGGAAGAGAGAATGAGAGGGAGCCGAGGGAGAGAGAGAAAAAGAGAAGGGAGAGAGAGGGACAGAAAGGAGGGTGAGAGATAGAAAGAAAGGAGGGAGAGAGAGAGAAAAAGAGAACAGTGAGTGTGAGAGAGAGATAGAGAGAGACTCAGAGAGAAAGAGAGTGAGAGAGAGACTCAGAGAGAGATAGAGAGAGAGAAAGAAAGGAGGGAGAGAGAGACTCAGAGAGAAAGAGAGAGAGAGAGTGAGAGAGAGACTCAGAGAGAGAGAGATAGTGAGAGAGAAGAAAATGGAAAAAGAGAAAAAGAGAGACTCAGAGAGAGAGAGAGTGAGAGAGAGTGAGAGAGAGACTCAGAGAGAGAAAGAGAGTGAGAGAGAGAGAAGAAAATGGAAAAAGAGAGGAAAAGAGAGAGAGACTCAGAGAGAGATAGAGAGAGAGAGAAAAAGAAAGGAGAGAGAGACTCAGAGAGTGAGAGAGAGAGAAAGAAAGGCGAGAGGGAGAAAGAAAGGAGAGAGAGAGAGAGAGAAAGAAAGGAGGGAGAGAGAGAGAGACTCAGAGAGAGAGAGAGAGAGAAAAAAAGGAGGGAGAGAGACTCAGAGAGAGAGAGAGAGAGAGGAGAGAGAGAGAGAGAGAGAGAGAGAGAAAGAGAGAGAGAGAGAGAGAGAGAAGAAAGGAGGGAGAGAGAGAGAGAAGGAGGAGCAGAGAGAGAGAGAGAGAGAGAAATGAGAGAGAGAGAAAGAGAGAGAGAGAGAGAGAGAGAGAAAGAAAGGAGAGAGAGAGAGAGAGAGAGAAAGAGAAAGAAAGGAGAGAGAGAGAGAGAGTCCTTTATGCTGACAGGTTGAGGTGATAAAAGCTAATGTGTGAATGTGGTCATACTGTCTGACCGCAAAAGCGTTTCTGTATGAAATATTTACTTTAGTACCAGCAAAACGCTTTGATCTGCTTTTAGACTCAATTAACTTAATCATCAAAGGAATAACTTTAAAAGAAGCATAGTGAAAATACAGAACAGTTCGCTTATCTGCATGAATTAGCGTCAACTCCGCCGTAAACAGAGAGGTAATTACAGAATCCACAGGCCGAGCCACATAAAGTTTACAGGAGGAGAAGCACAGGACAGGAAGCTCTCCGGCGCGGCGGCTAACGCTACTTTAATGATACTGTCAGAAGGCCAGGAAAGGACGGCGGCCATGTTGTCCTCGTGGACCATTAAAGTAGCTCTCGACTCCATCAGACATCAAATGGCTGCAGAAAAACGGCAGCGTGTTTCCTTTCATGCCGTTCCACGCTCTCTCCTGAAGCCATATGCCTCCGTCTCTCAGGCCCGTGGACGCCGCCATATGCTTGTCTTCCTCCGTTTTGAAGCAGAAGTCGATTGGGAAGGGGCGCCATGAATTATGGAAACGACATCAAATGTCACAAACCCACCGATATCCTCAAAAACTGGCACACGCAGTAATAACTCCATTGGCGTTATTATAGTTTTCCACTGCCGACAGACGGCAACGATAAAATAAAACGTGGTTTGTTATTTTTTTAGCCAAAAAAAATAAAAAATAAACAGACCATAGAAAATCACTTTCAGAGGGATCTGGAGTTCGTGGCTGAAATGTGTAAACAGTGCAGGTCCACTCTGACTGCCCAGCTCTCATTAGCCAAATAATAAAAGAACACATGGGCTGATTAATAAACATCCATCTGAATACAGCACCACTATTAATACATGGAACAGTAGACTACACCCATTCCATGATTAGACTCTTAAAAAGATGGTTCTTCAGGGTTCTTTAGTAAAGAAAACACGACAGAAATATAGAAACACGAACACTCGAACGATTTGGATGCTTAAATGGTTCTTGGCATGGTGAACTGGTTCTTCATACATGCTGAACGTATTGGTTCTATGGGTTTTCCTATTGTTGCAGCCTTGACATTGTATCAATAGAAAAACTCTTTTTGGTGCTATGTAGAACCAACATCATCAATCTGAGGAACCATTCTGCCATGCCAAGAACCATTTAAGCATGCAAGTGGTTCTTTGAGTGTTCATGGTTCTACATAGAACCATTTTCTTGACTAAAGAACCTTTGAAGATCTTTTTTAAGAGTGTAGGCTGCATCTCTTTGCAGAAACACTAGGTCTACCACTAGTTACACTGTGCTCTTTTCCATGGCTACACTACACCCATTTCCATGGTTACGCTACACCCATTACCATGGTTACATTACACCCATTTCTATGGTTATGCTACACCCATTTCCATGGTTACGCTACATCTGTTTCCATTACACGACACCCATTTCCATAGTTACGCTATGCTCTTTTCCATGGTTACACTACACTCATTACTATAGTAACACTACACCCATTTCCATGGTTACGCTACACCCATTTCCATTTTTACATTACATCCATTTCCATGGTTACGCTACACCCATTTCCATTACACGACACCCATTTCCATAGTTACGCTATGCTCTTTTCCATGGTTACACTACACTCATTACTATAGTAACACTACACCCATTTCCATGGTACCTACACCCATTTCCATGGTTACGTTACACCCATTTCCATGGTTACGCTACACCCATTTCCATGGCAAGTTAGCTATGTAGCATTAAAGTTATATAATATGTTATACCATAACTGTTTATTAACGATAATTGCTTATTTACAAAAGCTTTCAACTTCACTTTCCCACGTTTCTCAAACCAGAACCACAACAAAGATTAAGCTCAGGCTGAATGAAGTCACTCAGAGTGACCAGTCGGACTCCTGCTGCCAGTGTAAACATCGCAGAGGGGAAAACAAAAGGAAAATGGGTGAGAAAACAAAAACAAGGCTAAGGAGTGTTTCTCAGGACAAAAGCTGTCAGCCTCGGAATTTCCAAACAATGGAAAACAATGAATGTCAGAGCGCAGGCAGGGCTCCTCTCTGAGCCGATGCCACAGCAGACGGGAAATCAATTCTGACGGGTTCAGCACAAAAACCGACGAGGACAAGAACAAAAGGATGTGAGCGTCGCTGACGGGGCTCAACTTCTCCTCTTTTCATCCTCCCCTCATCCTCTCATCATCTGCCAATAGTCCAATCACCGCGCTGTCGAAGCGCCTGGAGGAAAAAAACAGCGCAAAGCATTCGGCTGCAAACAAAAACCAATTTCAAGGTGACAGTGAATTTTCCATCCGCCGTGAAGTGTTTTCCAGATTTCATTCACAGCGCTGTGTCACCTTGTGTTCTCATACGTTCTCAGTTCAGTAACGTTCTGACTGTAATACAGAGAAACAGAGCTGACCTACAGCAACGAAACACTCCTGACTTTGTAGAGCGATGTTTACAAAAACTCCATGTTTCATTTTATAAAACCTGAAAGAATGAAAGCATCTCTTCTCCTCCTGAGTTTAGGCTTAAAAATTCATAAAACATATAGGTCCTAAATACAGCACTGTGCAAAAGTCAGAGACCCTTCATTTATTCATTTCCAGTAAAAACACCCATTAAGCACGTTATTTTTTTCAGAAGCTGTTTCCATGGAGATTAGAGATCAAATAATCCACTTGAATAAAATCTAAGAC
Organism: Colossoma macropomum; assembly: GCF_904425465.1. NCBI lineage: Eukaryota > Metazoa > Chordata > Actinopteri > Characiformes > Serrasalmidae > Colossoma > Colossoma macropomum. Next base: position 6,679,122 of record NW_023494809.1, read on the forward strand.
AAATAAGCATAAAAACCAGGAGTTTCCAAAATCGACTAAAAACTACAGAGAAAACGAGGCTCCTAACAACCACCTGAAGAGCTGGTCGTCCCCAAAACTGCCCCCATCAGATAAACAGCACTTAAAGCTTTCATCTCTGAGAGAGAGGAGAAAATCAAGCTGATCAGATCTGAAAACATCCACAGGTGTTTCTGTCCATCCTTCCACTGTGAGAAGACGACTCAGCGCTGTGGGTCTGAAAGGATGTGTAGCTGATCAAGAAGAACCTCACTGAGAAAAGGAGACGGACACATCAAACAAAGAAGCTGAACGATGGACTGACCACCCCAGAGTCCAGACCTCAACACCACTGAATGTGTTTGATCACTTCAAAAACTTGAAAGTGAGTCTCCTGAACAGAATGGAAGCTGGAATAAAGGGAAAGAGTGACTCACTAGAGCTACATATAGCTACCATACACACACACACACAATATATATATATATATATATATATATATATATATATATATAGAGAGAGAGAGAGAGAGAGAGAGAGAATCACAATACAATATGCTTTTCTGAACATATTGTGTATTTCAACAGTACTTGTAGAAACTGACCAACTGCTGTTTTCATTCTATTCATTATAAAGAGCAAAATTAGTCCCTTTTAACTGGATTTAATTCCAAATATAGAATAAAATCACTGTGTTCAGTTTTTGACAGTAGCGGTTTGTAACGTAGCTCTGCTGGCTCTTATTTTCTCAGTTCCAGCTGACCAGATGTCTGAACAAATGAATATCGTGACATATCATGTATCATAAAAATTTCTTTAAGTATTGCCATATTATATTTTTTAAGTATCGCCCACCCCTATAAGAGACATTTATCATGTATGAACCACACCCTTTTTTCCTTTTCCTGTTTTTATTTCTTTTCTTGTTCAAAAACAAACAACTGTGTCTCTCCACATAAAACACCACAACAACATAACAAAACAACTTTGCATTTATTCAAAATTATTTCAGTGTTTATTCACGTGATGTATAAAAATACATTCCACTCAGTTCACATTATATATAAACTGTATTTGTCCATTAAATCACACACCGCTCGTTAACAGTTCGGGACACCTGGCTTTAGATCGTAATTAAATTCAGCAGTAAACACAGCTGTGAATGCGCTAATGCACACTGACTGTTCTCGCACATGCTGAAACTCTCCTGGTCCAAAGGTGCTTTAAACACCTGAGAGGTTTGAGTGCTGACATCACAAGGGGGTGAAATGGGCGTGGCCTATATGCAGTCGTATGGAAATGTTTTGGCACCCCTGGACAAATTAAATTTTATTGTTGATTTTCTAATAAGTCTAATAATAAACAAGTTATCATATCATCTACAAAGAACAGATTTTGCAAATTTTAGATTCTGCAAATTTTAGTACACAAGTTGTACTTATATTTTTGAGAGTTTTGAGAGACATCTTATAAGGAAAATATTAAAATATATATATAAAAAAATGAAAACAAAATATAAAATGTGCACAGGCCACTAAGTTTTATATGTTTTCTAATAAACTATTTTTTTACAGTAACAGGGCACCCACACTTCTGCATATGGCTGTGTATATATGTATTTATTTATTTGCCTGTTTGTTTGTGTGTGCGTAATTATACGGAGGGTTTCATTCCAAAATGCATCAAATACCACTTTCTAAAATGTTCTTTTTCCATAATATGTGTTGGTGGGAGTTCTGCCTTTACAAACACAGCACATATAAATGCTCTGTAATGATTAATACTACATAAGCATATATATCCAAACTTGTCACAAATGGTTTATATATATTTATATATTCTTTGGGTCAAATTGACAGAGGAAACCGAAAATTTGAATTAGAAACGTTCTAAAAAGCCGAGTGTCCCCAAACCGTTGATGAGCAGTGCAGATCTAAATTGGCTACAATCTACATTTATAATCTCACCTCACATTTCAGAAGGGAAACACAATGACAGTCTGTATGTGTATGGAGGTAAATGTTCTCTCTGATGGAGGTTTTGCATTTCTGTGTGTACACGCTTCTGCATTAGCCACACACACACACACACACACACACACACACACACACACACACACAGAGAAGAGCCTCTTCGCAATCAGTCGCGCTGCGCTGCGTTCACATTCTCACGCTAATAAAAGGCACAGATCAGCGCTCGGCTGCACGGCAGGCTGAATGCCTCACACGCTAAACAGCACAAACAGAGCACGGAAACCAGGATCACCACACCTGAGCTAAACACACCTCTCACAGCATCCACTCTGCACTGCCCACTGCAGATCGCTTACAGACGCTTTACTAATCATTCAACATTCAACTACAAACTTATCACCTATTTTTGAACATTTCCATATAATTACATGGGTAATACGTAATCAGAGTGGTTCAGTGTGGTTTGGGGTGAAACGCTTCGTTCTAGATAAACTTACCGAGTCAGAATTGTTCACAGTGGTGGTGATAGGAACCAGACGTCCACCTCTAAAAGCTCCCTCACAAAAAGTTCCTACATGAAATGGTTATGAATTCACTGCCTGATGACTGAGACACTGTTTTATGATAGTTTAGAGAACTTAAACTCATTCATGGTGGAGGGATACATGCAGGGCGCTGTGAGGCAAAATAGTCCCCAAAGAAAACTGATTATTTCAGATGTTCCACTATTTTCCATCATCAACATTCCATATAGACTCAGAAGACTCGTGTAGGTTCACTGGTGGTTCTGGATAGTAAATAAAATGTCTATATTTGTGTTGTAGTCATGGCGACCCCTGGTTCCTATCACCACCACTGTAAAGACATCTGAACCACTTCATACCAAACCACTCTGAACCTCTCTGTTTTAACACTCAATTACAGAGGATTTCTTTTTTTTAAACAGTGGAACTCCCCTTTAAACTTTCCCTAACCCTGAAGTTCCTGTAGAGCCAAGAACAGAATTAGAATTAGGCTTTTGAGGTTTAAAAAAATAACATTTACACAATTTTCACTATTTTCCAATGAATTACTGCTTTAATACTCACTCAAAGAATTTCTAATTGTATTATTGGTGAAACCAAACTGTGAACTGATGACTGTTTGAGCGTCTATAGACCATCCACAGCTACAAATAAGGTTAGAATGAAACAAAACACAGGCACGTTACATTTCAATGATGCATAGCAGTAGCAAAACAATATTTACGTATATACCACATCTATGTTTTGCTTTTTAACTAATATTTCACTCGCAAAGTTAGCCTGAATTTGGGATAAATATTAAGCTTATAATATTGGCATGTAGTTTGAATACCTGGACATACAGTGTTACTGACATATGAGAGTTTTTAAAGGAATACTTCAGCTTTTTTAACCTAATCTCGGTTTTCTGTGTCTGAAAAATGTCAGTATAATTCAGATTACTGACAGTTTCAGTATATATCTCAGTAGTGTGTGTGTCTGTGTGTACATATATATACACATACACTGCTGTCGGAACAAAAAAGAAGGAAAAAACCAACTTTACTTTTAATGTAAGTCAATGGAACCAGACATTTTTCCAAGTAATTTTGGGTGATGTCTGTTGGTCCAAACATCATGAAATTGACAAACAATGTAAAGGACAAAAGTTACTTTCAAATCATGTCAAAAACTGAAAAAACGAAAATGGAGATACAAGGTTTTGTGTGTGTGTGTGTGTCTGTGTGTGTCATAGTTTATGATCCTATATATCTTAGGTATAATTATCATAGTAAATGTATGTATATTTTTTTAAATTTAAACCTTTTTAGATGCTTAAGTAAACCTTTTCTGTAGATTAACAATGACGGTTTATGCTGCGTTTGAGTGTCAGAAACATTTCCAACTTGTAAATTTTCGCTGGATCGGTCGACAAAGTAGTATTTAAACTGGTCAACTCAGGATTCTAGATTATACACGATCTTACAGAATGGAACCTTTTGCATGAGTGAAAAACTTGCAGTGATTGTAAAAAAAAATACTAATAACTAATGTGCTTCTATTAGATCTGTGTGCTTTTCAGCACAGCTAACAAAAAGCAGGATATCCTCTGGACCGCCATGCTTTGTTCTGTATGGTGGGCGTATCTACGAACGAGCACCCAAAGTGCACCAAGAAGTCGTATTTACTAGTTTACAGTCGAACATATACAACCTTCTGATAAGCATTATTCTGGACGTCCCTAATGGGAACCACATTTCACAACTGAAGCAAATCTAAAATACCTCTATTGGCCGAAACAGTAATGATCAATGTATAAACAGACGTCAGTATGTTTGTCTAACCCTAATGAGATGAAGGCGAGTGTGTGTAAAGCCCACAGCGCCTCCTCTAAACGCTGCTGAATATTGTTTCACGTCTGAAAGTCGTTTGTCTCGTATGCTCATATTTGTCTTGAGCCTTAATCTCCGAGCGTCAGACGCTGCTGGAATTTAGTAAATATTACAGCCGTTCACTCCATCAGTTTTAGCTGAGGAGCTGCGGAGCCTCTCGGCTTGTAGGCAGAGACTGCGGCGTCGCCTGAAGCAGCCGGCCAAGCAGGGAGCGCCGTAGGCAGAGCTTACGGAGAGCCGGCTACTCTACGTGCTAGGCTAATGGCTAACGGCTAACCCTAAGAGACTGGCTTACATTCTGCTCTCTTTTCCCCGTTAACTCATTAACTCAGAGTCTGATGTCGCTCCTTTGACCATAAACTGGACTAACTGACCTCAGGCTGCAGCTCAGTACATGAAAGGTGAGGGACTCAGTGAGTTCTGACCTGTTTGTACGTCACGTTATCTGCATTTATATGCATACCGGTATAACATTAATGGCAAAACTACCACCTTTAAAAGAGTTTCAACTGGTATAAAGGATGAAATGATGTATCTCTCATTACTACTGTAGCGTATAGTTGATGAGGTTTCCTGAATTCAGTAAAGAACAGAAAACACACTGATCCACTTACAACAACATTTATAATAGAAGTCAATGGGCAGTCAATAGGCAGCTGCTTCAGCACCTGTTTAGAGTGTCTTCTGTTCTTTTCTATGTTCAGGTAAACGTGTTGAGATGACCGTCTGTGCTAATCGACCGTACAGCAGGCAGAGATTAGGTTAAATAAAGCTGAAGTTCCTTTAAACTCATTCATCTGCTGATCACAATATCACAATCACAGTCTAAGTAAAGTGAGCTCACTGCAGTTCCTCTAAAGCCACAGCTCAGACTTTCCCCACAAGCCTCTCTGCTGCCTCACGACCACTGGATATGACATCACTGACGGAGACGCCGTCGTAGGAAGCTCCAGTCAGAGTGAGCGGCAGGCCGGCGTCGCTGATGTACCGCCTCATCGTTTCTGAGAACGATCAAAACTGCATTACTGACCACGTAAGAGCTCGATTTCTATCCTAACAGCAGCTCAACGATAGCATACTGTAATAACCAAATTTATTAAATAGAATACAAAAGAGAAGACAGATAGAGAATAAACAACAGCAATAATAAAAACATGATTATTATTTTTAAAAAAATCACAATTTCAATATATACTTAACAATACATACAGAATATAGTACCTGCAGTGTATTAAAGGTGTCATTTAAACTGAACTGTGAGCGACAGGTGCCACTACGACTACCAGTAATAATAATAATGATAAAAATGATCATCATCATCACATTTAATGATGTTTAAGCTCTTTAAATATGTAAGCGTTAATACTGATACAGATCTGTGGGTGACGGGTGATTAATAAAAAAAAATAATAATAATATCAGCTAATAATGCGTTAGTATGTTCGCGTCAACATTACTAATAAATCTAACTGAGTAGCTGCAACAAAAATACTACTAATAATAAAATCCCAGCATCACCACATTTTATAATTTAATAAATTGTGTAATTATATATGCAATAATCATAATTATGTTGTGTAGATCTTTGACACAGCTGCATTAGTAGCAGTGTTAATGTGTTTAAGTAAGTGCTGACTAATATTGCTAATATCAGTTATTAATGCACAGTTTAGTTAAAGTTCAGCTTACCGAGTCGTTTCCAGTGTCCTAGATGATACTGTGGGATACAGTTCTAAAAAGATAAAAAACAAAAATGGGAGATGTGTGTGTTACAGGGTTGCTGCATACATTAAAAAATCTCATTTGAAAAATATAATTACACTGTCTCTGTTTCAGCACAGCCCTGACTCGGTTACTGCACAGCCCTGACTCGGTTACTGCACAGCTCTGTCACTGTTTCAGCACAGCTCTGACTCGGTTACTGCACAGCTCTGACTCGGTTACTGCACAGCTCTGTCTCTGTTTCAGCACAGCCCTGACTCGGTTACTGCACAGCCCTGACTCGGTTACTGCACAGCCCTGACTCGGTTACTGCACAGCTCCGTCTCTGTTTCAGCACAGCCCTGACTCGGTTACTGCACAGCCCTGACTCGGTTACTGTACAGCTCCGTCTCTGTTTCAGCACAGCCCTGACTCGGTTACTGCACAGCTCCGTCTCTGTTTCAGCACAGCCCTGACTCGGTTACTGCACAGCTCCGTCTCTGTTTCAGCACAGCCCTGACTCGGTTACTGCACAGCCCTGACTCGGTTACTGTACAGCTCCGTCTCTGTTTCAGCACAGCCCTGACTCGGTTACTGCACAGCTCCGTCTCTGTTTCAGCACAGCCCTGACTCGGTTACTGCACAGCTCCGTCTCTGTTTCAGCACAGCCCTGACTCGGTTACTGCACACCTCCGTCTCTGTTTCAGCACGGCTCCGTCTATGTTTCAGCACAGCTCTGTCTCTGTTTCAGCACAGCCCTGACTCGGTTACTGCACACCTCCGTCTCTGTTTCAGCACGGCTCCGTCTATGTTTCAGCACAGCTCTGTCTCTGTTTCAGCACAGCCCTGACTCGGTTACTGCACACCTCCGTCTCTGTTTCAGCACGGCTCCGTCTATGTTTCAGCACAGCCCTGACTCATTACAGCACAGCTCTGTTTTCATTTCAGCACAGCTCCGTCTCCGTTTCAGCACAGCTCCGTCTCCGTTTCAGCACAGCTCCGTCTCCGTCTCAGCACAGCTCCGTCTCCGTTCCAGCACAGCTCCGTCTCCGTTCCAGCACAGCTCCGTCTCCGTTCCAGCACAGCTACAGCACAGCTCCGACCAGGTTACAGCACAGCTCTGTCCCTGTTTCAGCTCAGCTCTTTATCTGAAACAGCACAGCTTTCTGAGCTTAAACAGCTTCTCTGAGATCACACTGGGACTGGAGTTACTCACACACAGCAGCATCTCCAAACCCACAGCACCCACACTGAATCATCCTGCAGGTAAAAACGTCCAGCGAGAGCAGCTTTCTGAGCATCACAACGAGTGGACGCACCGAGCTGTTTCTATCTCTGTATGTATACAACACAAACACCACACACACACACACACCACACACACACACACCACACACACACACACACACACACATACATACACACCACACACACACACACACACACCACACACACCACACGCACACACACACACCACACACACACACACACACACACACACACCACACACACACCACACGCACACACACACCACACACACACACACCACACACACCACACACACCCACACACCACACCACACACACACACCACACCACACACACACACACACACTGCATAGCAGACGTTTGAGGACAGCTAGCTTTTCAAACTCTTCTAAAAGGATCCATATTATGGAAAAATATTTTTTATGTAAGTTTAAATTTTTTAAATCTAAGTTATTTTTAAATCTAAGTTTAATGTAATGTGTAAATACCGTTCACTCCCCATACAATCCAAGCTGCAAAAACAGCCCATTTTAAACTCATTTTGTGATGTGACAAAAATACATGCATATATGTTGTCGGAACAAAACCTCCAAAATGGTAACTTTACAGGAGAAGGAAAAACTTACTTTACTTTTAATGTAAGTCAATGGAACCAGACTATTTTTCTAAGTAATTCTGAGCTGTTTCTTTTAGTCCATCATGAAATGTACACATAATGTAAAAGACAACAGGTTTTTTCAAACTGTGCCAAAAACTGAAAAACAACAAAAATGGAGACATGAGGTTTTGTCCCGACAGCAGCGACACACACACACACACATATGTATACACACACACACACACACACAGAAAAATATATATAAATATATATTCTAAAGTCTGGGGTGAGGTGTCCCTAAACTTTTGACTGAGCTCTGAACTTTTGAATGAACTCTGTTCTGATTGGCTGCACTGTATTGCACCTCATGCAAGAAGCGTTCTGGGCTGAAACACTCCTTATAACTTCAGCGTGAGTGGGCGGGGCTAAACTGCTGTGGGCTGAACAGGCAGACAGACAGACATCAATGCATTTGTGGTTGACACCACAAAAACAGCACATTAAAACAGGCTGATTTTGCAGTTTAGTGTCTATATGTGGACTGTATGGACTGGGTACACTGTGAAACTAACTGTGTTTAACAGGCGGCAAGGTGTCCCCAAACTTGTGACTGTGTAGGTTCAGGATCAGAGCAGAATGCTGAGTCAAAAATCGATGATCCAAACAGAAACGCATCGGTGTGTGTGGGTGTTTGTGTACTCCAAGTGAGAGTCAGCTGGAGTGTGAAAGATGAACAGCTTGTTTTCCTCCTCCTCGTCTCCAGCGGGACGACCCCACCGGCCTTTGCGGAGGTCACGTTTTTTTTTTTAGAGTCAGACGCCGCGGAGCGTCCGAGCGTCTGCCATTCTTCACCTCAAGGTGAGTGGAGTTCAAACTAGGCCAGACAGCAGGCTGCGTGTAGAAACTCTAGAAGAAGTCTTACAGCATTTACGCTTTAATCCTGCACGATCCATCGTATTTTTATTGTTATCGCAATATGAGTTTCCAGAATAAATACAACATTCAGGGCTGTGATGACAGAATGGATCAAACTTACCACAAACAACAAAAATGCTGACCACTGATGACCATTCTCACTCAGTTTTGTGTGTAAAATGTATAGACTGTACAAAGCAGTATTGCCTACTGCTACAACAAACGTGCATCACCATAAAGAGCTTTTTAAGGAATTAAATATAGATTTAGTCATTTTTGTAGGCCTATACCGAATATAACAAAACACATATTTGTTGATGTCTGTAACGCAAATAGAAAAAGCTGTTCAGGGAATCCTGACTCTTTAGACTGAAGCACCTCAAAGAACTCCATAAGGGGGCGCCATTAGCAGTCAAATAGCTATTAATGCCTCATTATTTTTTTTTCTCATATTCTGTGCGACTACAGCTTAAGACTGCTAGTGTTCTCCCGAGTGGTGCAACTGTCTATGTTTCTTCGGGAGACGTACGTTTGATTCCTGGTGATGCCACAGTGATGCCACAGCCATCCGTAACCAGGAGTACAGGTGAGTTAAACTGCGCTCTCTCTCTCTGGGTGGGTAGGATGGTCCTGCCTCTCCCCCCATCACCCATCACTCAGCGGGATGCATCATGTGTGACCTAACAGAATTAGCAGTTCTCCTGAGGTCTTCAAATCCAGACCTTGAATCCAGTTTTGAGTTGTTGTGAAAGTTATCAATAGTTAACGTTGATATAACTGATTGGTCACCAATGACTGCAGAACAACTGGAGACTGGATTCAGCATCTGGCTTTGGAAACCTCTGGTGTAAGTGTTGGCTTTATTATCAGGAAGTTGTTTGTTCCCCAGTGAGTGTGTTTACATGCAGTTAACAATCTGACAACTGCAGTAAATCAGATTTTGTCAGTAATCCGATTAGCGTGTTTAAATGCACTTCAGTAATCAGATAATGTGGAAACCCTGGGTCTACATGAGTCAGACAGTAATTAGATTTCTTTTGCAATCAGCCAATAAACTCACAGAAGAAGACGAGACAAACGTAACCCAAACTTCATGTTGCGGCTTTTTTAAAACCATCGCACCACTTTACCTGAAAATATGAACAAACATCATCTAGAAGATGAAGAATATTTAAATCCTTCATTTCATCAAGCAGGTAGTCGGTTTCAGCTCCAAAAGTGTTTTGCTGAGTCTCGCGGCGACGCTGCTCGCTTATTTACGGTACCGCCGTCTGTTTACACACAAGCACAGACTTTGAAATCCGAAAGAAATCAGAGTAAGAGTTTACATGCACTGAGAAATCTGATTCCTGAACTAAAATCCAGCCTCTTTATTTCTTAATCTTAATTCTTAATCATTTCTAGATCGGAGTATGGTCTTTACATGACGTTTAAATAATCAGATAACTGCAGAAATCCGATTATGATCAGATTATTAAGCGCATGTAAACTCACTCAGTGATGCCACAGCCATCCGTAACCAGGAGTCCAAGAGAGCGTAATTGTCCCCTCACTCTCGGGGTGGGTAAGGTGGTCCTGCCTCTTGCCCCATCACCCAACACTTAGAGTGATGCATCATGTCTGTTAGCTGATGTAACAGAATTAGCAGTTAGCATTCTTCTTCAAACGTGTTGCGTTGCGCTGTCTTCAAATCTGGACGTTAAATCCAGTTTCCAGTCCTGGGTTTTAGTGATAATTAACTGTACTATTAATGTAACTGACTGGTTGGCAGTGACTGCAAAATCCAGGACTGGAAACTGGACTAAAGGTCCAGATTTGAAGACCTCTACAGTAAGCACTGGCTCTATCATTGGGAGGTTGCGAGTCTGATCCCCAGTGATGCCCCAGCCATCCGTAACCAAGAGTCCAAGACAGCATAACTGTCCTCTCTCACTTTGGTCACGTTAGCCAACATGAGTGACTCTTAGCTGGTTTAATTAAATTACCAGTTAGCTTCTTCTCTAAGCGTGATGAAGGTCAGCGCCTTAGTGGAAGTCGGAGGAAGCACACGCTAGCCGCCAGCCTCCCAGCTTGGAAGTATCGTGTCATAGAGGAAGACCTAGTTAACGGGCTGCTAGGACTAAATGAGGAAGAAAAACCGAGGAACATCCGCCCCAAAAAGAGAGACTGCAAGTGTGAGATATGATGCAAACAGCATGGTTTGATTGTAATGGTCACTTAGCCTGATTCCTGAATAAACATGAGGTCCAGGCTGACGTTATCCAGGCTATTTACGATTGATGCAGCTGCTCCCGGAGCTCTCAGGCAGACACTTTGTGATATTTTACAGCACTTTCTGCACAAAATAAAATGCCTATATTTGTGTTGTAGTCATGGCGACCCCTGGTTCCTATCACCACCACTCTACAATCAACCTTTTCACACCAAACTCTGAATCAGTCTCTGTTTACATCTCAAACGCTGAATTATGCAGTACATTTGAATAATCGCAGTTGGAACACACCTTAAACACCTTCTAGAAGACTGAGCCTATCACCCCCGCCGGGTCGTACACATTACTCAGCTTATATATCAACGTGGTATTTTATTTCCCTTTGTCCTTCACGTCGTTCAGCAATGACTGCCCACTCCAGAGAGTCGTCCCCGTCTCTGATGGAGAGGATGAATGTGCACTGACCCCTGGAGCTCTGATATGGGCTGAGGAGAGGACGGCACATGGGCAGACCGAGCGGGTCTCCAGCCATCTGCTCAGGTTCATATGAGCAGATCAGGGGTTTCTGGCTCAGGCTGCTTCCAGAGGGAGAGGGGTGAATGCTGAGCAGCAGGGCAGAGAAGGACAGCAGAAGAGGAACAGTAGTACCTCAGTGAGATGTGGCTGAGGGCACCAGGTGGCCAACAGAGGAACTACGACTTCAGATGAAACGAATGGATGAAGCAAACAGCGACAAACTATCATGATCTTATTGCTACAGTAGAGACCATCGGCCGTTAGCTTTAAATGGCTAGATTTGTGTTTATAGAGGAAGCATTGGGCTGTGGAGCAGTGGAACTGTGTTCTCTGAGTGATGGAGCTCCATCCAATACCTTTGGGATGAGTTGGAGTGAACCAGAACTGACCATCCAACATCAGTACCTGACCTCACCAATGTTTAATCAAATAGCCTTTCCAGAAGAGTAGAGGCTGTTACTGCAGCACAAACTCACCATTAACTCCTCCATTTCAGAAGAAACTCTGGAGTCTAGAAACATATTCATCTATTTATAACCTTTAAACATGTAAAAGGCTTTTAAAAAGTGAGAAGCACTGGAAAAAATCTAAAACAATGAGTGTGTTTACATGCACTCAATCTGATTATAATCGGATTTCTGCAGGTATCTGATTATTCAAATGGTTGTGTAAACAGTACACTGATTTCTTAGATCGGAGAAATCTGATAAAGAGGCTGGATTTTAGCTCAGTAATCAGATTTCTCAGTGCATGTAAACTCTTACTCTGATTTCTTTCGGGTTTATCGGTCTGAGCATGTGCAAAAATCAGAAAATAAAATAAGTAAATAAGCGAGCAGCGTCACCACGAGACGCAGCAACACACTTTTGGAGCGATGCTGAAACCAAACACATGCGACATATCGCATGTATCGCATGCATCGACACATCGACGAAATGAAGGATTTACATATTCTTTATCATTTAGATGACGTCTGTTCATATTCTCAGGTAAAGCGGTGCTATTTATTATTTTTTTTAAAGCCGCAGCATGAAGTTTAAGTTTTGCGTTACGCTTACATCACATCTTCTTCTGTGAGTTTATTGGCTGATTGCAAAGCAGAAATCTGATTACTGTCTGACTCATGTAGACCCAGTTTCCCCATTATCTGATTATCTGATCAAATGCTTGTAAACACGTTGATTGGATTACTGACAAAATGTTCAGATTTTCTGCAGTTATCGGATTATTAAGTGCATATAAACGCACTCAATGATTGTATGATTTATGATCTATTATTGTAAACTTTGCTATATGTTTATGGCAGTTTATCAGATTATAATTCATAGTGTCACTGTCAAAAAACCCTTGTATTTCTATTTTTTGTCTATTTTTCATTTTTGCCCGGTCAGCCTTGCTGAGTCACTGACTGACTGACTGAAACTGCTGGTCAGAACAATTAGAATTATTAGAATAAAACCTTCTTACATTAACTTACACTGAAAGTTGAGACTGTTTTTACCGTCTACTGTGAACTTACTTTTTTAAATATATGTCGTTTCGTTCCGACAGCAACGATATGCATGTTTGCACCTCCGAGTGGAGATCCACAGAGCAGGTTTTCTCAGTTAGCTGGATAATGTAAGGTCAAAGTGAGGATCGTCCAATAGGAACGTTCCCTACCTCCTCTCCTACTGGACAGGTCTGAGTTTGGGCTTATGCTGTCTGGTTAACCGAGGAATCCTGCTTTGGTTTTCAGCAGGTAAAAGACAGACTGACCTTCAACACAGCTGCTTTACTCCATGCAGGTGCGTCTGTGATGCCCAGGTGTGTCCTCAGCGCCTCAGCGCTCCGATCCAGCAGCTCCTGCTCCGTCACGCGGTCCGGCTGGCCGAAAACCTCCTCAAACCAAGAGCCTCCCATCATTATCTCAAAACAAACAAACACAGAGTTTATTAAAATGATTTTCTTAGATAACGGGGTGGAGATAATTAGCAGACTGCATATGCAAATAAGAAAATATGCTGATATAATTTTGCTGGTGGGATTATTAAAGGAGCCACGATTTTCTTGTATTTTATGTTTTCCCCACTTGTGACACTTCTGTGTGGTTTTATGTACATAATTAATTTGTACACCTTCATTTTCCAGCCCCTCTTTATCTCTTAGAATTGAACAGGCTTTTTTTTGGCTGCCCTACTTCAAAAAGCAGTCCTGGCTAAAACACTCTTTATAACTTCAGCTTGAGTGGGCGGGGCCAAAGTGCTGTAGACTGAATAGGTGGTTATATAGCTACAACGTTATTGTCAGTGCACACCATAGTGCAAAATTACAGCATATAGATATATAGATATAGAGCTGAACGACTTAGGGATCATATCTCATTGCAATTTTCCTTACAAATATTGTAATTTTGATTTAAATTGCGATTATTTTCTATGTAATAAGTTGTTGATAATATAAGCATCTCATAAAAACTACAGCTCTTACGATTTAAAAACTGCAATCCTACACATTATGATTTCAGTATAAAAATGATCTTTCAGCCCTAATATACAAATTCAGTTCCAAGATATGATTTATACTTTTACTTTGACCTGTATTTAAATGAAAAACAGTACAAAGACAAGATATATAATCTTTTACCGTATTGACCTCATTGTTGTTTTTTTTTAAATATATGTATTTTTCTGAAACTGATGCCGCTACATGTTCCAAAAAAGTTTGGACGGCGCAATTTAAGACTGTGAACTGTGTGAAATGTTCATAAAACATCTTACACAAATGAGGCAATTATGCTCGGTTGTGTCAGATCTTTCTTACCCACTGATTTACGGCTCTACAGCGAGTCTCCTTACCGCAGAGACGGTACTGATCTCCTGCTGTCTGAACTGAGCTGAACCTCATCACTGTATCTCCTCTCCTGTTAGTTTACCTCATACCACTCAGTGTCTGCTCTCATGTAAATACAACAAATCTGTCTCATACGCCATGCAAATATGCAAATAGATATACTTTATATACATTTTATTACTCATACTTTAACTTATGTGTGGGTTTATTTCTATGTTTTATTGTGTGTATAATATATGTAAGTTTATGTGCAATTATAGGTCTTGCTATTGAAACACTAATTTCCCTTCGGGATCAATAAAGTTCGTTCGTTCGTTCGTTCGTTCTTTCTTTCTTTCTTTCTATCTATCTATCTATGATAAGGTGATGTGTATTTGCTAGTGTTTAAGCAAATTCAATGCACTCAGTCACTGCATCTGGAGTGTGGCACCATCTGCTGTATAAACACAGGTGTAGTGAATCTGAAGGTGAGGACGCTGTGGGAGCTGAGATGTTCAGCGCTTTTTCAATTCCTGACCTGCATGAATTAAAAGAATCAAAGAAAGATAAAAGGATTCTGAAAAGCATCATCCATTTTCACATGATTTATAATTCCAATAACTAATAAGCGCTTGATAATGTCTGACGGGTTAGCGGTGTAGAGTCTCTGAGTGGCTGCGCTGCCCCTCCGGTCTGACTCCCATGTTCTGCAGGAGGAAAAAGGCCGTTCTCAGCGTTTTCCTCCTCCATTAATCATGATTTAAGTGGAGCAGGAGTGAATTATTCAGGGTTTTGTGTGGTTGTGGTGGCGCTGCAGGCTATTTCTGCTCTGTTCGTGTTTTTCCTAATGGCCAGAGGAGAGCAGAACATTTGTTTAAGGCATTTCCTTCTGTTAACAAACGGACCGGGACAGAGGTAGAGAGGCTGAGTCTGAGCGTTTGTGACAGCGCGGGTGAAGATTTACAACAATAACACGTATTATTTCTCACAACACCTGCCGTAATGTGAGCTACTGCCAAGACAAAGTCTTTGCAGCCAGAGGAGGAAAAATACAACATCAAGACACTTCAAGAATCTTTTATGATATACGACCTGCGTGTCAAACACAAGGCCCGCGGGTCAAGTCAGGCCTGTGGCACAGTCCTATTCGGCCCGTGAAATTACATTCATTTTCTATTAACATTAGCCCATTTCACCATGAGCTGCACTACAGTTCCCAGCATGCACTGCAACGCAATGTGTGCTCCCACACCCCCTTGCTCCCCAAACAATGATCTATGGGACAGCACCACAAAAAAAAATAAAATAAAAAAAATAAACAAAATAAAAGATGCCAGGTGTCCAGTTCAAGTGAATGGGCAGTGAACACTACTGTACCCCGGGGACTTTTAAAGAGGTTTAACAGTCATGTGTAGCTAATGTAGCCTATTATTTTACATAAAACTATTTCTTTAACTTATTTATTTTTTAATCTTCAAGTATTCAGTGCCTGTTTTTAGGTTTAGTAGCTTTGGCATATTTTGAACAAACAATGGCCAGTTGGGGTCATGACAAAATGTCACAGCTGGACCACAGATTTGTTGAGATTTTTTTTAAAACAGCCCTTTTAGCACGACACCTGATATACGATATGTCATGACAGCAGCGCCACATTTAAAACAATACTATCTAAACTATGAGTATAATGTATTCAGCAACTAACCAGGCCTAATTATGTCACCGTCACGCAAAAACCTTGTATCTCCATTTTTGACGATTTGTTTTTTTTACACATTTTGAAAACTCAGTTACAGAAATGCTCCAAAAATATGTGGAGAAAAATCTGGTTCCATTCAAAGTTAAGAATGTTTTTCTTTCTCCTGTAAAGTTACCATTTTGGAGTTACATGTACTTAATAATCCGATAACTGCAGAAAATCAGATAGTGTCAGTGATCCAATCAACACGTTTACATGCTCTTCAGTAATCAGAGATCATCTGTTCTCTACACTCTCAAAAAGATGGTTCTTCAAGGGTTCTTTAGTAAAGGAAGGTTCTATATAGACCCTACGAAATCTATCATCATGAAATGGTTCTTCAGACTGATGAACAATGTGTTGTAGGTGGTTCTATACAGCACCAAAATGGTGACTCTATTGCAACGATGTCAAGCTTGTAGCAACAGAGGAACCCTTTTTTAGTGCTATATAGAACTCCTTCCAAAAACGTTCTATGCAGAACCATCTACAATGCATTCTCCATCAATCTGAAGAACAATTTCATGATGCAAAGAACTCTTTAGTCATGCAAAGGGTTCTTTGAGTGTTTTTCTCTACTAAAGAACCCTTAAGAGTGTAGTCCAGAGGTCTTCAAACTCAGTCGGCGAATCCAGCGTCTGTTCCTGGATTTTGTAAACACTGTGCAGTAATGAGGAGATACAGTCTGTAAACCTGTACGGAAGGTGTTTCTGATAAAGTGGCCAGTGACTGTCTGTGTAATGTTTATTGTCTCACTGTCAGTCTGGTTGTGGGTTCTCCAGCACGGTTGTGCTGTGGAAACGGGACGGAGTCGTAGACCACCCCCAACAGCCCCCGATCCTCAGAGGAGGGGACCAAGTGACCAAAACCCTGAAAACACAAAGAACACAGACATTTTCATCATTTTCATTCAGAGTTTTACAGAAAGAGAAAATTTATATGTATTTACACATACAAACAATATATATATATATATATATATATATATATATATATATATATATATATACACATACATACATACATACACACACACACACACACACCCATCAGGCATAACATTGTGACCACCTCCTTGTTTCTACACTCGTTGTCCATTTTATCAGCTCCACTTACTATATAGTCTCACTTTGTAGTTCTACAGTTACAGACTGTAGTCCATCTGTTTCTCTGATACTTTGTTAGCCCCCTTTTACCCTGTTCTTCAGTGGTCAGGACCCCCATGGACCCTCACAGAGCAGGTACTATTTGGGTGGTGGGTCATTCTCAGCACTGCAGTAACACTGATGTGGTGGTGGTGTGTTAGTGTGTGTTGTGCTGGTGCGAGTGGATCAGACACAGCAGTGCTGCTGGAGTTTTTAAACACTGTGTCCACTCACTGTCCACTCTATTAGACACTCCTACCTTGTCAGTCCACCTTGTAGATGTAAAGTCAGAGACGATAGCTCATCTGCTGCTGCACAGTTTGTGTTGGTCATCCTCTAGTCCTTCATCAGTGGTCACAGGACGCTGCCCACAGGACGCTGTTGGCTGGATATTTTTGGTTGGTGGACTATTCTCAGTCCAGCAGTGACACTGAGGTGTTTAAAAACTCCAGCAGCACTGCTGTGTCTGATCCACTCAGACCAGTGCAACACACACTAACACACCACCACCACGTCAGTGTTGCTGCAGTGCTGAGTTGTCGTGGTTGTTTATTTCTGTACAGTACCATATCACACATAAAAGCGCTCTACTGCTTTACTACAACACTTTCACAGAGCAAAGAAAAGATGTGGGAACACTGTTTCAAATGTGTGCTTCTAATATCAGCAGCTTAAGACTGACGCACACCAGACGTGCCATGCTGTGCAGCGAAGTGCTGTATAGCGCCACCTAGCAGACTCTTGCTATAGAATTCTGGCAGGGAGAGCGCCATGAACGCCAGGTTCATGACTTACTCGTATAAACCGAATAAAATGAAACATAATTTGCTATGTTTGGTATCAGTTTACTGCCTCTTCACACACTGGCTGTTTTTGAGCTGAAAAATGCTGGGCTAGTAACGTTAGCTGAGGTAACTTATCTTTAGCAGCTGTTTATATAAGGCTTTGTTCACACAGCAGGTAAAAGTGGCCCAAATCTGATCTTTTGCTTCATGTGTGAGTCAGATGTGTGTCAGTGTGAACAGATAAACACACTGAATCTGGCATTTTCAGTTCCGATTTGAGACGCTGTCATATGTGATACTGAAATCTGTTACGTATCCGATCTGTGGCAGTGCGACTCAGTCTGAACAGCCAGATCAGAATTCATGTGACTTTTACGTCAATCCAACTCGACATTTGTCGTGATTTCGTGCTGCTGAGACTCAAAAAACATTTAGGGCTGATGTTTCTGTACCAAATAATTATTAGAGACTGATCCAAACCCTCCGTGTTTGAAGAGATTTCTAAATAAATGTCCGAACGCGGCCGCAGGAGAACGAGGCTGCAGCGTCAAAGAACAGTTAAAAGTCTGAAAGCAGAGTTTAAAGAATCCGAGGACGCGAACCAAAGAAGTGACCGCGCCCTTTTAACGGCTCGAACGCATTCTGAGTGATGAGCCCAGCTGTCAGTCAGTGAAGCTTCATGATGGCTCCTGTGATGCTGGTGAAGATGAAGCTGGCGTTGGTTGGCGGTCGTGATTGTTTACCTCTGGATGAGCCGTGAAGCAGCGTGAGGCTCTGTTCTTTAGCGCATGTGGGTCAGTTTAGGAGCTGATCTGTTCAGACTGATGTCGCATACAGATCACATTTAAAAGATATTGTAAACAAAAACAAACCAAAAAATTAGATTTGGTGAGAAAATCAGATTTGGGCCACTTTTACTTGCTGGGTGAACGAAGTCATTAAAGACTGACTGCCTTCCTCTGTGTTTAAAGCCACACATGATCTACTGCAGCTTTCTGTGCTCCAAATATGGCTTTAATTTAATGTAGTAAAGGCAAAAAGCTGCATGCTGTGCTGAGTAACTGAAGTCAGTGAGTGTCTTCATAGTATCTTCATTAAAAACAATGCGAATTTTAGGCCCTGAGCATCGCGACACAGCCTTCAGAGTAAAGAGACAACTGTTGTTGCTTTGCAACCAATGGTCAGTGTAATGATACAGGTCAGGGGAAAAAAACACAATTATGTGACCCTTTTGGACCCTCCCCTTTCATTTTCAGACATTATGATGTATAGTGGTGATTCTACTGACCGTTACTGGCAGCACGGAGCCGCTGAACTCCAGGTTGACCATCCCTACAGTCGCTGTGGGAATCGCTCGCAGCTGTTCTGACAGAGGCTGGGCAGCAGGGGGCAGCACTGCGGCCAACGCTGCACACACAAAAAAAAAGAAAATAAAAAACGTGACCTATTTTCATTTTGTATACGGCTGAATGATCCTCAAAAGTACAATATTACAATTTTACTGCTATATATTGCGATTGCAATATTCTTTATGATACATTGAAAACACTTTGATGAGGGCAGGTACAGTTTTGACCAAAAATGGTAAAAATTGTACCTTTATTTTTCCAAACTAGGGCCCAACCAATACGAAACATTTGTGGTTGATACCAATATCAATTTCAGGCATAACATTCTGACCACCTCCTTGTTTCTATGCTCATTGTCCATTTTATCAGCTCCACTTACTATATAGGTGCACTTTGTAGTTCTACAGTTACAGACTGTAGTCCATCTGTTTCTCTGCATACTTTGTTAGCCCCCTTTTACCCTGTTCTTCAGTGGTCAGGACCCCCATGGACCCTCACAGAGCAGGTACTGTTGGTGATGTGTTAGTGTGTGTTGCGCTGGTATGAGTGGATCAGACACAGCAGTCCTGCTGGAGTTTTTAAACTCCTCAGTGTCACTGCTGGACTGAGGATAGTCCACCAACCAAAAATATCCAGCCAACAGCGTCCTGTGGGCAGCGTCCTGTGACCACTGATGAAGGACTAGAGGATGACCACCACAAACTGTGCAGCAGCAGATGAGCTATCGTCTCTGACTTTACATCTTCAAGGTGGACTGACAAGGTAGGAGTGTCTAATAGAGTGGACAGTGAATGGACACAGTGTTTAAAAACTCCAGCAGTACTGCTGTGTCTGATCCACTCGTACCAGCACAGCACACACTAACACATCAACACCATGTCAGTGTTACTGCAGTGCTGAGAATGATCCACCACCCAAATAGTACCTGCTCTGTGAGGGTCCATGGGGGTCCTGACCACTGAAGAACAGGGTAAAAGAGGGGCTAACAAAGTATCAGAGAAACAGATGGACTACAGTCTGTAACTGTAGAACTACAAAGTGAGACTATATGGTCAGTAGAGCTGATAAAATGGACAATGAGCGTAGAAACAAGGAGGTGGTCAGAATGTTATGCCTGATCGGTGTATTATTATTATGCAGCCCCAACACTGCAAACATCACAGCAGTGCTATCTGAGCATTTACCTGCTGCAGGTATAGCAGAAATCACATGATCAGCTTTCAACGTGTTTCCGTCCTCCAGTTTGATCTGTTTGAGAAATCAACAAGAAAAATTCACACAATACTGTTTTATTTCCCCTCTTACCCTGAATGTAGCACCAGCCAAGACATGCTTGGTGTCTGTACTTTGATTCTTTAGTTCGAAGCATGCTAAGCTAAAACCCCACCAATTAGCCTGGTGATAACTGTTTACCTCAAACCGACATACACTAGTTCATGATTATAGATAAGTGAGTCATCCAGTGCCTGAAACCACATAACCAAGTCTATTAGAGATCACGCACTGCAGTTAGCACCATGCTAATCAGTGTACATAAGCTTCTATTACTTGTTAGCTACATCAGCCTCATAACTTCAGTGTAAAATTAAAGAAGCAAACTTGTCCTGGCTGACTGACTGTATTTACAGTGAGGTGAAATGTGTAAATATGATTTTTGGCCAAACTATCGCTTTAATGTGTGTCTCACCTCCCAGCCGGCCGCCGTGTTGTCCAGCCTCATGACGGGGGCGTTGTGATGCACCTCTACCCTCTCACGCCCCCTCAGTGCCTCCTCCATAGCCTCGGGAAGTGCCTGCATGCCCCGTCTCAGACTCCATTGAGCCCACCGCTCCTTCTGAGCCCGTCGCAACAGCGCTGAGCGGACCACCGGGGGGCGCTTTTCTGCAACATGAGACATTTTACAGAGAAATAAACAGGCTTTTCGAGTTCGCTGTGTAGATTGTGTTGTTCATTTGCTCACATACTCGTCTGAGCAGCTTGTTAGGTGAGCTTTATGGTCGTCCATCCTGCTGACTGTTTTTAAATTTTTAAAGTTTGAAGCATAAACTTCGTCTCTCTGCAGAATGGGTGGAAAAATTAATCCTCTCTATATCGAAATCACAATTTGCTACAATTTTTATTACAGTCTTAAAGTCTATTATCAACACATCTATCATCTTCAAGGGTTCTTTAGTAAAGAAAGTCGTTCTATAAAGAACCATGAACACTTAAAGAACCCTTGCATGGTGAAAAAGTTCCTCAGACTGATGTAGAATGTGCTGTGTATGGTTTTATAAAGAAGCTTTTTGATAATGGTTCTATGCAGCACCAGACAGGTTCGTCTATTATGATGTCAAGCTTGTAACAATAGCAGAACCTTTTTTGTTGCTATATAGAACCGTTTACAACACATTCTCCATCAATCTGGAGAACCATTTCACCATATATGGTGCACCTGAATTTCACTGTAGGTAAACGTGCAATGACAAAAGTAATCTAATCCAATCTAATCTTCCCCCACAGTCCACTTATGAAGTCTGTGTGGTTCTATGTATCAAAAATAGTCATAATTCATCTCTACATGACTATTTTCTTGTTTTTGTTTCTGTGCCTTTAAGACAGATACAGATGTCTGCAAAGGTTTTAGCACCCCTTGATTAAATGACATGTTCTGTGATTTGCTACGTGAAAATAATTTAACACATCTTCTACAGGCAACACAATGAAATATGACATTGTAACATATTGCGGACAAAAAAAACCCAAAAAAACAAAATATTAAATGCGCTGTACTTTTTGCACAGGCCTCCATTTATGCTTTATTTTTTCCCTCAATATGTAAAATTCAGTACATAAACAGTAAATGGATATTAAAATGTGCAGAAGTGGGTCTCTGTAGAAGACGTGTAACTTATTTTCACTTAGAAAATCAACTACATGTAATCTGACCAGTGGTGCCAAAACTTTTGCAAACAACAATAGATGTAAATGAGCTCTGTAGTGATTGGCTGCTCTGTATTGTGCCTCAGTCAAAAAAACAGCCCTGGCTCTCCTTATATGTTCAGCGTGAATGGGTGGGGCCAAACTGCTGTAAGCTGAATGGGGGTTGTATGTAAATGCGCTGATTTTTATGACATCACAAAAACAATGAACTAAAAATGGGCTGTTTTAGAAGCTAAGATGCCATATATGGAACGTATGGGCTGAGTGAATGGTACACTTTGGAACGGTGCTTCTGTGTTACATCAAACTCTTTATTTTTATTCTCCACTTCTCCATTTATCTTTATTTTCCTTATGGGCCCCATAACAAACACTGTTCACGTCAGCTCCACAGTACTGGACAGTTGTGTCTGTTTCATGTAATATAATGGTAGATTTTTCATGCTCATTCATAGTTTAACACTAGCACAGTTTATCAACTCTTCTGAGAAAGGTCCACTCACCGTAGCCCATCAGCATGCCCAGCAGGACAGACCCCCGGGCCTGTTCTGCGTTGTAGAGCGGTGGGAAACACGAGCGAACACTAAGCTTCCTGGAGTCCCCCGCGAACACACCACGGCACAGAGCATCGATCGCTATATCTGCTAGCTGAACACACAAAACATACACCACAAATAATCTCTCAAAGGGAAACTCCACCCAAAATGTCTGCATAATTAAACGGTTAACATATAAACAGAGTCATTCAGAGTGGTTTGGTGTGAAATGCTCTGATACCGAGTCAGAACTGTTCACAGTGGTGGTGATAGGAACCAGACGTCCACCTCTAAAAGCTCCCTCACAGAAAGTTCCTACATGAAATGGTTATGAATTCACTGCCTGATGACTGAGACACTGTTTTATGATAGTTTTGAGAAGATTTTGTATTATGTATCCCACCACCATGAATATACCTGGTGGTTCTGGATAGTAAATAAAATGTCTATATCTGTGTTGTAGTCATGGCGACCCCTGGTTCCTATCACCACCACTGTAAAGACATCTGAACCATTTCACACCAAACCACTCTGAATCTCTTTGTTTACACCTCACACACTGAACTATGCAGAAAGTTTGAATTATTGATGTAAAATGTTTCCCCTCTTCACCCAATATGTATATGTATATGTAACATACTGTGTAGATCACAAACAGTTATTCTTAAAGCCTAAATTGCGTTTGTACTTTAATCCATGTTTATAGATAAGAGTGAGCCACAAGCTGTGTCCCAATTCGGGGTCTGCGTCCTTCGGAGGCTGCATCTGAAGGCCGACTGCATCACAGCGCGACTTGAAGCCTCCTTCATATAGTCGAATTGCGAACGATAGAAATGTTACAAAAGCCAATGTGGTCTGAAGCTAAACTTACACTAACGTGCGGACGCCAACAGTGAAGCGTCTCCAGCTCTAATAAATGAAAAAAAAACTAAGATCAAAGTTTCTGGCTCCGCCTTTAAAGAACTAACTAAAAGAACTTGACAGGAGCAGCGTTTCGTGACGCAGCAGTGAGGGCAGGAACAGCGGTGGTCTGACGCAAACAGGAAATCCGCCGTAGATCAGACCGCATTTCGGTTCAGCCTTTGCAGGTCTACGCAGCCTTCAAAGGACACGCCTTCATAGACTGCGTCCTTCGAAGGATGCAGCCCCTGAATTGGGACACAGCTACAGCGTCAGAAACCGCATAATCAAGTCTGTTGGAGATACTCAACAATTCTACATGCTTTGACGTGTGTGAGGATTTAGTCACGCAGTTAGCACCATGCTAACTGGTGGGGTATGAGCCTCCATTACATGTTGGCTACATAAGCTTCAGTGCTAAAACTAAAGAAGCAATCATCAGACACCAAACGGGTCACGGCTGATCGACTCGATTTGTGGAAAGAGGGTTTTTTTTTACTGAACTATCGCTTTAATGACCCTCACTCACCTCGGAGCCCAGTCTTCTGGACACAAACGCGTGCACGGACTCGTCCTCCTGCGTCCCCTTGCTGACCAAAACTTCCTTCAGCACGCTGAGCATTATGGGACGGGAGAAGGGAGGGATGGTGCGCACGAGCCCACTGGAACACATTCAGGAGGTAAAATTAAAGGGCGTATACCATGAAAAACTGGTCTGATGTAGTTTGTAAACAATGCTAAAGTTTCATAACATTCACTGCTGAGTCCAACATGTTTCCATATCAGCCTATTCAGCCTACAGCCATTTAGCTCCGCCCACTCACGCTGACATTATAAGGAGTGTTTCAGCCCGGACTGCTTTCTGTTCGTGGAACAATACAGGGCAGCCAATCAGAACACAGCTCATTTACATCTATCTGTCTTAAAAGGCACAGTAAAAATGAAGGGTATTAATAGTGAGTCTGTGCTGCAGTAACAGCCTCTACCCTTCTGGGAAGGGTTCTAGATGTTGGAACATTGCTGTGAGGATTTGACTGAGCATTAGTGAGGTCAGGTACTGATGTTGGATGGTCAGTTCTGGACACTCCAACTCATCCCAAAGGTACTAAATGGAGCTCCATCACTCAAAGAACACAGCTCCACTGCTCCACAGCCCAATCCTGGGAAGCAAATAAACCTTGAAGGCCTAGGCCTGAGAGCAGCCTGGGCCTGCAGCAATTTAAAATATATATTACCACTTAGTTTGGAAATAAGGGTGGTAAAAATATCAGTGACTTTGGAGATAAGGGTAAATCAGAAAGTTAGAAATATTTGGGAAGGGCATGGAGGAGCCGGTGTTGACCCCTCTCTGCCCAAAAGGAGTATAAATAGCATGGATTTGGGTGGGTTTGTCCGTTGATTCCTGGGCCAACTCAAGATTAACGCTTGATGCTGGAAAGACTTAATCTTCAATGAACAACTGTGGCTTTCCTGCCGATTCTGGCACTGTGTGTTTTGTTTTAGTCTGGTGTCGGAAGAAAAGATGTGAAGATATTTTTCCACGACATCAGACTGGCTGTTTCTGAGCGGAAAGATACGAGCTGAACAAGGCTAGGCAGGTAGCGTTAGCTGAGCTACTTTACCATTAGCATCTGTCTGTTTCTTTCTTTCTTTCAATCATTCATTCATTCTTTCTTTTTCTTTCTTTCTCAGCCTTTCATCTCCATCTCTTCTTCTTCTCACACTCAGTATCAGTTCACTAATGTTACCTCTTCACACACTGGCTGTTTCTGAGCTGAAACAGAGCCGGTTTATGAGGAGTCTGACCACTTCCTATTTCCCCCCTTATATTAAAAACAGGACTGCGGAACAGCAGAGGGCGCTCACCAGTGAGTCCTCAATGAATGGGAGTAAATGGAGCTCAATGGCTAAAAACAAAAAGTTAAAATAGTTTCTAATCACTGAACCAGAACTTTCCTTTAATTGTAGAAAGTAGAAGGATGGATTTCACTAAAACAGCAAAGAAAACTCACCTGTATGTTTCATTTATTCTACAGCAAACGGGTTTTGGGCAGCAGAAGGCGGGCATTACAGCTAGTGAGTGCTGATTGGTTGGCGAGCGGAGCAGCTGATTGGCTGTTTGCGCTCACTGACGTCATGAACGTACATGAGGCGCCGTTTTAAACTCCTATAACTTGAGTTTAAAAGCTTCTAAGAATATAACAGCAGTGTTAAAATGATTTATGCTGCTCTGTGTTCAGGAAATGATTTAATTCTTTTGCATTAAAAATGTTTAAACATTTATAAACTATGATTTTGCTCAAATGCTCCATACTAACATTTTTGGACTAACATTCATTTTGGACTCACTCGGGAGCGCCCTCTAGCGTCTGAGAAACCTGGAAGACATTGCAGAGTGGAAATTCTCCTCTCTACAAGTTCTCTGGCTGAGAGATAGCTTAGCTGAGCTAACATACCATTAGCATCCGTTTATGTAATGACTGGCTGTCTAAATTTCGAGCCATGAGTGATCTACTGTTGCTCTCTGTGGTCTCAATATGTCTTCAATTTAACGTAGTGATGACTAAACGCTGCGCGGCGCGCTGAGAGTCATGGAGTGTCGGCGTGTGAACCTCCATTAAAAACAATGGTTTTAAATGTTTGGATGGCACATCCAGTGAGCGGTGGCCTTTAGGCTCATGTGTAGCTGCTCCAGAGTGTCTCATTCTATTGGTCAGTGCTTTTCTATGGAGATTATACAAGCTGGGTCAGCAGTGGGTGACATTAAAGCAGCTGAACTCTCTCAGTAGGACGGTCTGGACACTTTCAAACAGATAGTGTAGATGTTTGGAGAGATGAAGGATTGAGAGGACCCTCTGTACCCGAGTCCGGACGGCATCTTGTGTAACTGTCCTTTCACGTAGAGGAAACGGTTCTTAGAGGCCACGTGGTGATGAGGAACCGGCAGAATCTCGCTCTCCAAACCCAGCTCAGTCAGCTGCGCAGCACAGAGGAGAACATTAGGGAGCAGTTACTGTCTTCATAATAATAATAATAATAATAATAATAATAATAATAATCATGCTGAATTTCAACAAGAATTATTTCTGACTCAGTCTTGTTTTGTGGAAAGAAAACAATGGAAAGCAAACGTAAATAATTTATTATGTAATTATCAATGTAAAAATTATATAATTACATTTAAATTGTGTAACAAAATGGCAATAATAAATGCCTTAAGAAGTTAATATTTTCTACTTGCTGTATGAATAATAAATGAAATTTGATTTACAAAACTGTGCAACAGTCAGTGACCCTTTGTTTATGTAATATCGAGTCAAAACCACCATCATGTTCCAGTTATTCATTTTTCAGTGTTGGGGAAAAAAGCCGAAAACATATTTAACAGAAAATTTCACAACAGCTCACTCTACTCTCAGCTGTGTGAGTCAGTGAGTCACTCTTCTCCTTTATTCCAGCTTCCATTCTGTTCAGGAGCCTCACTTTCAGTTCCTCAAAGAATCTGCAGACACACCTCCAAAGTTCAGTCTTAGAAGCTGGTTGATCATTTTCTGAAGTAATCAAACACATTCAGTGGTGTTGAGGTCTGGACTCTGGGGTGGTCAGTCCATCGTTCAGCTTCTTTGTTTGATGTGTCCGTCTCCTTTTCTCAGTGAGGTTCTTCTTGATCAGCTACACATCCTTTCAGACCCACAGCGCTGAGTGGTCTTCTCACAGTGGAAGGATGGACTGAAACACCTGTGGATGTTTTCAGATCTGATCAGCTTGATTTTCTCCTCTCTCTCAGAGATGAAAGCTTTAAGTGCTGTTTATCTGATGGCGGCAGTTTTGGGGTCGACCAGCTCTTCCAGGTGGTTGTTAGGAGACACATTTTCTCTGTTAATCATTTCTTGAATTCCTGTTTTTTCACTTTGACTTTCTCCTTCTTTATGCAAGTGGATTATCTGATCTAATCTCCTCACAAATATCTTGTAGAAAATCAATAACTTTTACATAACGGCTGTTTTGGCTGTAAATGAAATAAACGAAGGGTCTTTGACTTTTACACAGTACTGTATGAATTTGGTTTAAATAGATTTTTATTATGTATTTTCAAATAAACATCAGTATAAACACCGCAGTGTAAATACAGCACTATAAATACCATGTTTAAGGTGCGTTTCCCCACGGTCCCGGCTGGTCGGACCCCCCGGGGTCCGTGTTCAAACACAGCTCCATCCTCTCTCCGTGTGGAGCTCACCCACCCACCACAGCGTCCACTCGCCTCCAACAGCACCACCTACAGGAACACAGAAGAAGCTCACCCAGCTGCACTGTACAGTTTAGTGTTTCTCTGCTGTTCACCTTGTTCAGCTCAAGAAGGGGTTAATTAGCTAATAATATCAGGTATTTTAACCAGGAAACCACAGTTATGCAGTGCAGGGGTTTCAGGACTGGAGCTGAACTCTGAACTAACTGCACTAGCAAACTTACAGAATCACGTCTGCCGAAACACGACGTCGTTTTCCGACCCACGACATTCAGTCTGATATTTAACGTTTATGTTTCTCCATTCAAACCTCATTTAAATCAGAAACAGAGAGTGAAAGTTATACCGGCGGTCTGCAGCTCCGTCAGGGGGCGACTGTTCATCTCTCGGCTGTTAACATCGGCTAAAGTTCTCTAAAGGCCAGCATTGATCACATCTGTGTTAATTAGCTGATGTCGTTACCCTCTATGATCACAGAGTGTTTCTCCTCTTTATGCAGCACCATGGGATCCTTTACCCACCCTGACGTGAAGAGCTGGTGGGCTTCTGTGCTTTTAAGTGCTGTGAGAGACTCCAGAATAGGGAGGGGCTGAGTATGAGACAAATAAGAATGTCAGGAAAATAAAAATTTGGCAGCTTTTCCGCCAGTTTAAGTGGGACCAGGAGTTCAGGGGAAACTGTATAAGGATCACAAACTGTTTTATCGACTTTGTCGAGGAAACGTTTTTCTCTTCCTGAGTGAGGAGAGTAATTTTAGCCATCTTTCACCTCTAGTTACGTTCGTGCGGAGCAGCGAAGCCAGAAATTGGCAGCCACAACAGAAAAATCACGTAACTGAAACCCTAGGATATTAGCTGCGTAGCTCTTCAGACACAAACACGTCTTGGTTGGGGTAAGGCGGTGGTGGTGGTGGTGGTGGTGGGGTAACCAGATTTTCTCTGAACTATCACTTTAAGCGTCCCACAGAGCCGCTGCAACGGATAAAACGGGTGTAAATGAAGCACCATCATCTCTGCAGCTCTGTAGAGTTTACCTTAGACACTTGTGTGCTCTTGCTGAGGTGGTAGCAGGTGGACAGACCCCCGACACCACCCCCCAGGACAGCCACAGTCTTCTGCATTCAGCTCACGCTCCCACGCACCTGCAAACACAAAGATTCAACACGATTAAAACACATCAGAGAGAAGACAGAGAGCTCCATCAGGACAATACTACAGCTCACGATCGAGACAGAGGCCTTGACCAAGAAATATAATATTAAATCTACCAGTATTTATTTTGTTCACTCTACTGACACTTTAACTCTTCCCGTCTTAAACCCAACCAGTTCCAGATGTGTCCTCCAACAAAACCGTCCCAAAGATCTGACTGACGT
The DNA here is from genome assembly GCF_904425465.1 of Colossoma macropomum. Taxonomy (NCBI): domain Eukaryota; kingdom Metazoa; phylum Chordata; class Actinopteri; order Characiformes; family Serrasalmidae; genus Colossoma; species Colossoma macropomum. The sequence goes on from NW_023494809.1 coordinate 6,708,502, forward strand.
TATGTTTAAACAGACACTAACATTCACGCAAAACAGCCACTCAGACTCATCTTAACTCACACATTTGTCTCTCATGAGCATCTAAAATGGCTAAAGGAGACGTTTCTGATTAGATATCACATAATCCACTCGCAGGAGGAGGAAGGAGGAAGGAGGAAGTCGAAGGGAAAAAAAAACAAGAGTTTCCAAAACTGGAGAGAAAATGAGACTCCTAACAACCACCCGCAACACTGTCCCCATCAGATAACCAGCACTTGAAGGGGAATTCCACCGATTTCTCAAAATTTTCTGCATAATTCAGTCTTTGAGATGTGAATAAAGTCATTCAGAGTGGTTTCAATCTGACTGTTAAAGCACACAGTACGGTGGGGAAATTTAACCTCATAACACAGAGCTTGTGAACTGCTTGTAGATGAGTCAGACCGATCAGATCCAGCCAAACCTCCATGTGTTGTGACATCACAACCACAACTTACTGGCCGTCTGACACACTACCTTCAGGGGTCGAGCCTCAATCCAGAAACGATGGGCACAATTAACCACAGTTTAAATTGCATTTGCAATGTTAGTCAGAAAAATCACAATTAGATATTTTACCCAAATCATTCAGCCCTAAAAGAGACTTTACAGTGGTGGTGATAGGAACCAGGGGTCGCCATGACTACAACACAGATATAGACATTTTATTTACTATCCAGAACCACCAGTGAACCTACACGAGTCTTCTGAGTTTATATGGAATGTTGATGATGGAAAATAGTGGAAAATCTGAAATAATCAGTTTTCTTTGGGGACTATTTTGCCTCACAGCGGCCCTGCATGTATCCCTCCACCATGAATGGAGTTTAAGTTCTCTAAACTATCACAAAACAGTGTCTCAGTAATCAGGCAGTGAATTCATAACCATTTCATGTAGGAACTTTCTGTGAGGAGCTTTTAGAGGTGGACGTCTGGTTCCTATCACCACCACTGTGAACAGTTCTGACTAAGTTTATCTAGAACAGAGCGTTTCACACCAAACCACTCTGAATCACTCTGAACCACTCTGAATCACTCTGTTTACATCTTAACCGTTTAATTCTGAGAAGCAGAAAATGATCAACCAGCTTCTAAGACTGAACTTTGGAGGTGTGTCTGCAGATTCTTTGAGGAACTGAAAGTGAGTCTCCTGAAAAGAATGGAAGCTGGAATAAAGGAGAGGAGGAGCGACTCACTGACTCACACAGCTGAGAGTGGATTTAGTCATTGTGTAATTTTCCATTAAAATGTGTTCTGTTTTTTTCCGGACACTGAAAAATTTATAACCTGTACTTTAACTAGAAATTAAAGAAATGAAAGTTCTCTAACTTACAGCTGTACAGTCTAATATGTAATGTATGTGAGTGTTCAGGGTAAATGAGTGGAGGGCGTGTGAGCAGAGCGGTTATATGGGAGGGGGTGATAAAGGGTCAGCCTTTATCTCCTTTATCAGGAGGAAACACAGCATTTTCACTCAGAACAAAAAGAAAAGAGAGAAAACAGTATAAAGGCTCTGTATGGGTTCATTTGTGTACAATATGTCTACAAAACCTACCAATATAAATACTGGGGACAAAAAAAACACAATAACTCTCTAAACATAATTTAATTTAAGCTCTACAATTAGTCCATGATGTCATCTTTGCTATTTAATATTCATTTTTAAAATGAATAACATAAATAAATATGACCTCTTTTCATTGAGTTTATAACATTTGTTCTGTAAAAGTTCCAAGTTTGCTTCCTGTTTGCATTTTTTTAGAACTTTTCCGTTCCACCTTAAATGGTGCAGCAGCTCAGGCGCCAGAACGTCCAGAATGTCACTGCTGCACCATTTAAGGTGGAACGGGAAATTCAAACAGGACCTCAGCCTCGCCACTGACATCCATGTTTATAGGTGTAAAATTCATAAAGATTCATAATAAAAATGCAGTAATAAATATCTGTACCTGTTACAGAGGTGTTTCCCACAGCGCCGTGACTGCAGCGTCTCCTTCTGCTTCTTCAGTTCAGGGGAAAACGCTCATTATCGCCCCCTGCTGCTCTGGAGACGCCATATCATGCACTGTAGGTGTTTCTACAAAGCGGCCAGTTAGTGGACGAAGCACAAGGTAGATGTTTCTAATAAAGTGGCCAGTGAGTGGAAGCACAATGTAGGTGTTTCTAATAAAGTGGCCAGTTAGTGGAAGCACAAGGTAGGTGTTTCGAATAAAGTGGCCAGTTAGTGGAAGCAGAGGGTAGGTGTTTCCAATGAAGTGGCCAATGAGTGGAAGTACAAGGCAGGTGTTTCTAATAAAGTGGCCAGTTAGTGGAGGCACAAGGTAGGTGTTTCTAATAAAGTGGCCAGTTAGTAGAAGTGCCAGGTAGGTGTTTCTAATAAAGTGGCCAGTTATTGGAAGTACAAGTTAGGTGTTTCTAATAAAGTGGCCAGTTAGTGGAAGCCCAAGGTGGGTGTTTATAATAATTTGATGTATATAATCTGTGGCTATACATCCACACGAACACAATAACAGCTAAATCTGTTTTCCAGTCTGAGTTCACGGAGCCTTGCATTATAAATCTGAACCACTAGAGGGCAGCAAAAGAATTGAATTTGAAATGAACCATTTCACACCAAACCTCAACCATTGAAATATGCAGGAATTTTGAAAAGTTGGTGTGATTGCCTTTTAATTTTCTACTACACAGGGTCGTGATTTCCAAAACAAAAATAAAATATGACAAAATAAGGAACATGTGATTCTTTATAAATATAGAGATGAACACAAGTGTGAGGTTTTTATGCCACATTTCTGCTGATTAATGCGCAACAGAATCTAATTAAGAAGCTTAAGTGGTGTAATAAATCAATCATCCACGAGAGGCCGTGCGTCACTGAGATTGTATCACAGGGAAGGGCGTTCTTAGAAAATCAGAAAATAGTTTAAGTTATTATAAATAAGAATCGACGTAGACAAGTATTCCGCCAAGAAATGTAGTTCCTTTGGCGTGCGTGTTGTTGCCAAGCAACCGTGGACCGCTGAATGAGGAAAAGAACGGTCGCCAATCACTGTATGTTGCGGTCATTTCATGATTTTTTAAACTTTTTGTAGTAAAATAATGAACATATGATATCACAGCACTGTTAAATGGAAAAACCTTCACTTTATAATTATAATTATTATATTTTGGTCACTAAATCACCACCGCAAGTCTTATTTAGCACCAATCCAGCCCCTCTTCTCACGCTGGGGTGAGTCTCAAACGGCTCCCTGCTCCCTACATAGTGCACTACATAGGAGATTAAATACTGGATCCTGCAGCCCAACAGAGCAAAATACAGCTAAGAAACAGTCATTTGGGACTCAGACTCATCCACACTCGATACATGATGCACTGTTTGGCTGTAGAGGCTAGAATTGCTAAACTTTCATAGCTAGAACACTATTTAGGGAGTACGGAGCCGTTTGGGATTCAGTCTGGGTTTGAGTGACCTCCGACTGAAACACGGACATTTGAAGTGTGTGAAGACACTCAAATGACATTTTTAGAGTTTTATACTGCAGTTTTACAGTTAATCAGACTGTAAATGCTGTAAATCAAGCCTGTGATATTAATGATAGAGTTGTTTAGCATGTTTGCTATCTTTTATCCTGTTAGCTAGCTGACCAGCCCAGTTTTAGTTAAGAACACAAGTTGTCAGCCCCTCAGTTTAAACAAGAAAACGGGTTCTTACTTCATCAGTTCACTCGGTGCTCCATGCCAGCAGCATAAGAGTCAAATATTACTCCATTAACAGCTTTAATAACTTTACCTCACTCACCGTAACCAGGATCAGTACATATTCTGTCTGACTCAGTGATGAACAGCATACAGTGGAGGATAAACAAACAACCAAACACACAAACACAGGATATTGTACTCAATGTTCATTTAATATGAATAGAAAAACTTATTTATTTAGATATCCAGAAGAATGATAAGCTCCTGTTGGCTGCTCTTCTATATATTACTACATTTTTAAAAAGATTTGTCAAATTTGTAATATATTTACATATTTTTTGACATATGTGTAAATATCAACAACATGTAATTATTACATTCATGGCAAAATATATAAGCATGTATTCAAATATTTAAACATATTTAGCATCAGATAAAACATCGTGTACAGCACATATATTTTATAATGAGCAAATATATGTGCTTATATTTTTCTTCCATGTGGAAGAAACTCGTGAAATTCACTTAAAAATGAAATTAGTTGATCAAAAACTTGATTTGGCCCTTCACTATGTGTTCTTTTGATCGTTTATAAACGTAGACAAGAGTAATGTACTTAGTAATGTTGGCTAACTTGTTAAAACGTGTTTCATTAGCCGACATTAGCTAACGTGCTAATGCTGATATAGACACCAGTTATTTTCTTCTTACTAATGATTGTAGATAGCTGGTTAGCTATTTTGGTAGCTTAGCATCAATGCTAGCTACAGTTGTGGATGTTCAGCTGCTGATAGCTGATCCACGCTGACCAACTTATACTGGAAGTAAGAGTGTGTTTGAGCAGGATTCATCTACTAATCTGAATCTTTTCAGTACGTTTATTTGATAACTGATCATGGATCTCCCGCTGCAGTGTGTGCTGACATCTGTGATCAGTTCATCTGAAAGCACTGCAGGTTTGCTGAACTTGTCGCTGCTGCTCTTGATCACGATCGTTCTGTTAAGCAGTCCACACAAATGGCTTTCTACATTTAAATTCAGATGACTGTGCTTGAAGGAAAAGTTCAGCGAGAAATTTCCTCAAACTTTATCACAAATGTAGTCGATCAGCTGAGGTGTGATTGGAGTCTGATGTTCGCTTCTTCAGTTGTTTTCAGCTACGTATGCGACTGCTAATCTGGCTTGTACAGAAATATCTCTACAGTGGGGTTTGCTCTTATTTCGTCCATCACAGCTTCGTTTGTGGCTTATCCAATCAGTTAGCTACTACAGGTTTGCGCTAGCTCATAAAACAGAGCATTCTGAGCTGAGAACAGCTGGGCCAATGACCTATCACAGGCTGACCACACAGGCTAGACAATTATAGGCTAGCTAATCACAGGTTAACCAAGCACATATTAAGTAATCATAGGATAGTCAATCATAAGATAACCAGTCATAGGCTGACCAATCACAGGTTAACCAATCATAGGCCAACCAATCATAGACTGACCAATTATAGGCTAATCACACAAGTTAACAAATCACAGGTTAATCAATCATAGGATAACCAGTCATAGGCTGACCAATCATAGGGTAACCAGTCATAGACTAACCAATCACAGGTTTATCAATCAAAGGCTAACCAGTCATAGGCTAACCAATCACACAAGTTAACCAATCACAGGTTCACCAATCATAGGCTAACCAGTCACAGGTTAACCAGTCATAGGCTGACCAATCATAGACTGACCAATCATAGGCTAATCACACAAGTTAACAAATTACAGGTTAACCAATCATAGGGTAACCAGTCATAGGCTAACCAGGCACACAAGTTAACCAATCACAGGTTAACCAATCATAGGATAACCAGTCATAGGCTGACCAATCACAGGTTAACCAATCATAGGATAACCAGTCATAGGCTGACCAATCATAGGGTAACCAGTCATAGGCTAACCAATCACAGGTTAACCAATCATAGGATAGCCAGTCATAGGCTGACCAATCATAGGCTAACCAGTCATAGGCTAACCAGGCACACAAGTTAACCAATCACAGGTTAACCAATCATAGGCTAACCAGTCACAGGTTAACCAGTCATAGGCTGACCAATCATAGGCTAATCATACAAGTTAAGCAATCACAGGTTAACCAATAATAGGCTAACTAATCATAGGCTAACCAATCATAGGTTAACAAGCAGGCTAACCAGTCATACACTAGATAATATACTAAATCATTCAATTATAGGCTACAAATTTGATAACTTGTCGGATTTTCCCAGATAGCAGCTGAACGAGAATCCGCTAATCTCGGTTGTTTTTCTTGTCAAAGATGAGACAGAAATATTAGTGTTTTACTCAAATTATATTTCCTCTATTTAAAACAAATTGTAACAACTAGAAATCAAAAAACATTATTTTGTAATTCTGGGACGCCTTGGCTAATTCACTGAGACTCAATGCTAATCCTTGAGGCTTAGCTACCCTGTTTGTTAGCTACATTAGCCTCGTATCTCCAGTGCTAAATCCCACAGAACCAAACCTCAGACCCCAAACATGTCTCGGCTGATCTACTACTGTTTTTATGGTTTCAGTTCAGGGGTCACGGGGTGCAGGTGGCGGTGCGAGGTCGTGACCTCCTGAGGTCGAGTGAAGGCAGTGAGCGTGTGCTGACTGGGCTGGAGGCGGAGTCACTCCACGTGACCCGGTTCCTGAACTTTCTACAGGCCGGAGATTTGGGCACTTTGTACAGGTAAACGTCGTAATGCACCAGAGGACTGCTGGGGGGCAGAATCTTCACACTTTTGGGCAGATGGAGCTCCACGTCGATGGTCATCCGGCCCTGTGGAGATACACACACCAGCACTGGCACACATTCATCCACACTCAGCTAACTTTAGCATCCTAATGAATAACCGACTCTAAATGTAGGTATTGTGATATAAACTGAGTCTGTTCTACAGTTTCTCATTAGGCTGAATGAATAACCGACTCTAAATGTAGGTATTGTGATATAAACTGAGTCTGTTCTACAGTTTCTCATTAGGCTGAATGAATAACTGACTCTAAATGTAGGTATTGTGATATAAACTGAGTCTGTTCTACAGTTTCTCATTAGGCTGAATGAATAACCGACTCTAAATGTAGGTATTGTGATATAAACTGAGTCTGTTCTACAGTTTCTCATTAGGCTGAATGAATAACTGACTCTAAATGTAGGTATTGTGATATAAACTGAGTCTGTTCTGTTATACTGGTTGATATTAGTGGAAACTGTATATCCTTAAAATCAGTATTGGTGGCAAAATTTTCATATTGGTTGTGCCGTAAACTGAAGATGTCCAGTCGATGCCCTCACTGCCCTGCTGCCTGAATCTGCATCCAAACTTTAAAGGAGATGCCAAAGTCAGCAGAACAAATGTCACCCTGGGCTGGACGTTGGGCTGGACGTTGGGGGAACCATGGGTGGCTTTTTTTTTCTTTTAAGTGTTTTAAAAACCTTCCCAAAAGACAAAGTCATTAATAATCTCAGCCATTCAACAGGCCAAATTCACATCATTCACATTCTGTACAGCATAAATCTAATAACTCCCCAATAGTTCTCCAATAACCCTCCATAATTCTCCAATAATTCTTTAATAACTCTCCAATAATTCTCCAATAACCCTCCAATATTTTTTTTTTGATAATAATAATATATTTATAATACACACACTTGTTTATACGAAATAATATGGGATATAGTATTACATTTACTTGCGTATGTATGTAATATATATGGGGTATATTATTAATTATTATTACATAAAGGTGCAGTATATATGTACATATGCATAACCCCATGTCCTAACACTGTATAAAAACAAACCTGTGTGTGTGTCTCAGGCAGCCAATAGCAGCACATCTGAGAATCTGTCTGCCATCGTTCCACCACATCCTCAGCCAATCACCACGCAGAGATGAAGCCTTATTCCCAGCATGCACAGGATGGGGCGTTACACACATCCTCCAAGTTCTCACACACTCATTCTTGCACTCTCTCACTCCTCCACTCTCTCACTCCTTCACTCTCTCATTCTTTCACTCTCCGCTCAGTGCAGCATTACTGAAAACCATCAGAGCTTATTTGTGCTGTAGAATATTTCACTGTGAGACAGCTGGAAAACAGATCCACTGCAGATTTAGGTCAGCTTTACAGGGAGAGAGAGAGAGAGGGAGAGAGAGAGAGAGAGAGAGAGAGAGAGAGAGAGACAGAGAAACAGAAAGAGAGAGAGAGAGAGAGAGAGAGAGAGAAAGAGAGAGAGAGAGAGAGAGAGAGAGAGACGAGTATATAAAGGCAGTGGAAAAAAATGTGCTGGTGTTACACTATCAGTGTGTGTGTATGTGTGTGTGTGTGTGTGTGCGTCCTTCGTGACCCAGAGCATCTGAACGAGTTTCCATAGTAACAACACCCCTAGCACTGCATTTACATGACAGTCACCATCTCACCAGAAACGAGATAGAAACTGAGAGAGAGGGAGAGAAAGAGAGGGAGAGCGAGAGAGAGCGAGAGAGAGACAGAGAGAGAGAGAGAGCGAGAGAGAGAGAGAGGGAGAGAGAGAGAGAGAGAGAGAGAGAGAGAGAGCAAGCGAGAGAGAGGGATAAAGAGAGATGTAGAGAGCGAGAGAGAGAGAGAGAGAGAGAGAGACAG